>NC_143158.1:15551209-15729519 GCF_041381405.1 Jatropha curcas | reverse complement strand
GCCCTGGTATTGGGATATACAGACTTATCTTCAGAATGAAGCCTACCCGGAGGGATCTACCAAAACTGATCAATGGACATTGAGACAGTTAGCATCCGGATATTTCCTCACTGAGGGAGTTCTGTATAAGAGAAGTTGGAGCGGCCTGCACCTAAGGTGCATTGATGAGGAAGAAGCTCAAACCATCATGGATTCCTTATGCAATGGGGAGTCTGGTCCACACATGCACGGGATAGCCTTGGCTCAAAATATCGCGAACTTGGGTTATTACTGGTCGACAATGAATGCAGATTGCGCGAGGCACGCGCAGAAGTGCCACGAATGTCAAGTTTTTGCTAAGTCACAAAGACAGCCTCCGGTCAATCTGAATCCCATTACTTCACCATGGCCTTTCGCAACTTGGGGCATAGATGTGATCGGAAAAATCCACCCGAAGGCCTCTAACGGCCATCAATTCATCCTGGTTGCTGTAGATTATTTCACTAAGTGGATCGAGGCAGCCTCTTATTCAGTTTTAAATGCCAAGAAGGCAGCACAGTTTGTCCGTACTAACATCCTTTGTCGGTACGGAACATCGTTCGAGATCATCACGGATAATGGGTCTCACTTTCAGAGTGAATTTTCTAATTTGTTGAAAGAAACGAGAATTCAACATCATAAGTCCTCACCCTATCGTCCACAAACAAACGGGGCTGTAGAAGCTGCAAATAAGGCCATAAAAATTATTTTGCAAAAGACAATTAAGAAGCACAAAGCCTGGCATGAACAGTTACCGAATGCTCTATGGGGATATAGGACTTCAATCAGAACGCCCACCGGAGCAACTCCGTATTCTTTAGTACATGGTATGGAAGCAGTATTGCCTATTGAGCTGGAAGTTCAGTCGGCACGGATCATTCAGGAAAGCCAGATCAGCGAAGCGGATTGGACTAAGAATTATCACTTGCAACTTTTGGGTATGGACGAAAAGCGATTGCAAGCAATCCACCAAACTCAAGTCTACCAGAGGAGAATGGCACGACATTTTAATAAGAGGGTCAAAGACCAGAAGCTGGAAGAAGGTTGTTTGGTCCTGAAGGAGATTAGACAGCCAATCATAGACCCACGTGGGAAGTTCCGTCCTCATTGGGCTGGACCCTATGTATTGAAGAAAGTATTGTCCGGCGGAGCCGTCATCTTGACTGATTTAGATGGTTTGGAATTCACAAATCCATGTAATTTAGATCAGTTAAAAAGATATTTTGTGTAATAAGCATTGCATAATGCAAAATGAACTACATTAGACCTGATTCTCTTGAAAAAAAAAAAAAGAGAAATTATGTATCGGAGATATGTAGGCAGCCCTCTTTGGGCGCGGTCTAATCATTAATAAAAAAAAAATCACTTTATAATTTCATTCTTCTTTGCCAAATAAAAAAAAAGAAGTAAAAAAAAAAAAAAAAAAAAAACCGCTAAGTTGAAAACCCGAAAGGGTGGCTTAGGCAAAAATCGGGGCTCGCTAAGTTGAAAACCCGAAAAGGGCGGCTTAGGCAAAAAAAAAAAAAAAAAAAAAATGGGTAGCTCGCTAAGTTGAAAACCCAAAAGGGCGGCTTAGGCAAAAATCAGAGCTTAGATAAATAAAGTTGGAAAATGCTTGGAAAGCTTAAAAGACGATAACATGCCCAATTAAAAGCAATAAAGTCAAACAGTCCAAAGTCAAGCAGAAAACTAAAGAGACCAAGAAAAATAAATAATAAAGTCCAAATCCAAAGGAACATACATCCAAAAATCCAATGCCAAAACACCAAAATCCACACCCAAAGTCCCAAGTAAAAGACAAAAGAGTTCAAACAAAGCCAAAACACCAAAAGTCCAAAAGCCTATTAGAGTCTAGGTACCCCGTCGCCTCCGTGGGGCAACGTCCTCCGAGTCATCCCCAGTTGCTGAACTCCCTCCAGCCTCGCCTGTCCGAGGAGCCAACATGATCTCCTCATCAGTCCTAATCCCATCACCAGCGTCAGCCTGAGTCCAACCCTCGAGTGCACTCAGCAATGCGTTCCTCCTTGGCTTTTCCACTGGCCAGACAACGGTCATGAACCAGGTCCGATATTCAAGAGAAGTATGAATACCAGCAGAATTAGGTAAGGGCCTAACCATGTGATGGTCTCTAACCCATGCCCTAAGAACGGCTCGGGTAACTCCCGGAGTGATGGCTGAATCAGCTAAAGAATCATCCATAATCGGAACAGTTTGATCTATCCCCATCTGCCTCAAAACGCGTGAAGCGCAGTACCAGGTACAATGTGTAAGGCCTAAAAGGTAAACCTGAGTATGACGAAAGCTAACCTGGATAAAGCGGATGATGTCATACCAGGGTACAAACCACTGCACCTCATTTGGACCCAATTCCATTAGCCATGAAGTCCATGCATCAGCAGACGGGTATGTGATCAGAATCCTCCGCATACGATACTGAGAAGGGTTGTAAGGCAAACGGGTAGGAGCAGCAACCACTTGAAGGTGGTCCTTCAACCAAACCTGAGTAATGGATCCTTTCTATTACAAAGGGATGAACCAAAAAAAAAAAAAAAAAAAAAAAAAAAAAAAAAAAAAAAAGATGAGAGGAAAATACCTGGAGTATAATCGGGGAAACTGTCCAGTCCTCGAAGCCTAGAGCAGCTCTGTCAAGGCTCCTGATGGTTTCTGCCAGCACAATGCCACCAATGCAACCCATGTCCTCCATCTGCCGAACCATAGGACAGAGTCGCAAGTCCCCGAAGCCTGGGTCCTTGTTAAACAAGAAACCAGCTAATAAGCAAAAAACCAAGGCCCGCATCCTCAGCCTCATCCGGTCTGGGTCATCTGAACGGACCTCTGAAAATTCATCAATCAGAGGCAGCAGAATTGCTTTCTGATCACCAACAATCATAGCCCTAGCTTGAGGTCGACTGAACTGAAATAGGTTTTCAAACGACCGAACATACCCAATCTTGACTTCGTGCCTGACCAATGGGGCATTGGGATCGCACCCTATGATAGCACAAAATTCCTCAAAAAGAGGACACATCTCCTCCATCATGGCCCCGAACCGAAAAACGTGGGCCTCAGAGTCCCAGAGTCTGATACAGGCCCATAAAAAATTCCAGTCGATTACTACCCCCCTGAGAGTAACGATAGGAGAGAGACCATACCTCCCCAAATTGATCTTTTCAACTTTGGAGAGACTCCTAGTCCAGCTGTGCATGCTGTGATTGAAAGAAGGATTCATTCTTTAAAAGCAACAAGAACAAAAGGAGAAGAGAGAAAAGAAGGAATGAGTGAAGAAGCAACCAACAAAACAAGTTTTTATAGAAAAGTGCGCCGAATGAAGACGGCAGCAGCCGCCGAACGAAGGTGGCAGCAGCCGCCGAACGAAGGCGACAGCGGTCGCCAAATTGCCACCAAATAACGGCGGCAGCAGCCGCCGAATAATGGCGGCAACGGCCCCTACAAAATTCACAATCAGGCCCCAGAGGCCCGAAAAATCACAATTCAGGCCCTAGAGGCCCGAAAAATCACAATCAGGCCAAAGTGGCCCGAAAAATCACAATCAGGCCCCAGAGGCCCGAAAAATCACAATTCAGGCCCCAGAGGCCCGAAAATTCACATTCGGGCCAAAGTGGCCCGAAGAATCACATTCAGGCCAAAGTGGCCCGAAATATCACAATCAGGCCCCAGAGGCCCGAAATATCACAATCAGGCCCCAGAGGCCCGAAAAATCACATTCAGGCCCCAGAGGCCCGAAAAATCACATTCAGGCCCCAGAGGCCCGAAAAATCACATTCAGGCCGCAGGGGCCCGAAAAATCACATTCGGCCGCAGAGGCCTGAAAATTCACAATTCGGCCTAAGGCCCGAAATTCAAAACTCAGCCTAGGGTCCGAAAATTCACAACTCAGCCCAAGGCCCCATAATCCCAATTTGACCCAAGGTCCGAGTTTCGCCTTCAAAATTTGCTCCTTCAGACAGCCACTGGCTCTCATAAATCATTTTTATGATAGCCAGTGGGAGGCAACTGTGAATACTCAAATTTTGACCTTGCTACAGTAAATTTTGCCGGACTGCAAACAGTCCGGCCGGACCGAAGGCCATTTTGGACATTTACTGGAAGTATGCCAATATGGTACTTAAAACGTCTGGAATATCGCGAGGATCGCGGAACAGGTCCCGAAATGTTTTTCGGAGGTCCGAAACTCCCGAAAGCTCCTTCGGAGTGAAAGGCCCGAAAGGCTGCCGGCCTCCGGCGGCATCTCCCGCCGGGCCTGGGCGGCACCTGCCGCCCCACCGACTGGGCGGCAGCTGCCGCGCTCCCAGGCGGCACCCCCCGCCCAGCGTGGGCGGGGCCTGCCGCCCCACCGACAGGGCGGCAGCTGCCGCCGAGCCAGGCGGCACCTGCCGCCCAGCCTCTTGGGCGGCAGCTGCGGCCAAGCCAGGCGGCACCTGCCGCCCTGGACCCGAAAATGGCCTATAAATAGACCATTTTCAGCCATTTTCTGGTACCTCTGTCTGTGTTGACGGACGAAACCCTCTCCTTCTCACGCTCTTTGCGTCCTTCTTTACTGCTTTTTGCATTTTAATTTAATTTTCATTGCATTTTATTATGATATTTGACCACTAAAATTAAATAAAATTAAAATTAATTAATATACCTAAACGAGGAGCTTAATCTGGAGTTAAGAAGTGGTCGACGATTAAATCAGGTACGTAAATGAAACTCTGCCTATTTAATTTTAGCACTTCATGCATACTTCTCCTCTACTCTTAATAATTCTACAACTGCATAAATGCATTCACGTCATCATTTAGACAAATAAACTGTCTTAATTAAACACGATTAAGCTTAAATATCCGGTTAATTAATAATCGTGGTATTAAAGTTTAAATCCGACAATATTGGCTAAAAGAGCCTAGTTAATTAATAGCTACGGTTCAATTGCCTTATTTCGAATAAATCTGGCTTAAGTCCAATTAATCAATAATCGTGGCTAAAAGCCTTAATCAATCACGTTTCGACAATAAATTGTGATTAAGCTCGAACGCCCGATTAATTGATAATCGTGGCATTAAAGCCTAAATCGCACATTTTGGCAAACTAATTGCCTAAAACAACACATTTTGGCCAAAGGCCTTAAAATCAACCATTTTAGCGACAAATCGCTTAAATTAATCAATCTTTTGGCCAAAGGCCTTAAAATCAACCATTTTAGTGACAAATCGCTTAAATTAATCAATCTTTTGGCCAAAGGCCTTAAAATCAACCATTTTGGCGAAAATCGCCTAAAATCAACATTTTTGGCAACAATTGCCTAAATCAAATCATTTTGGCTAAAAGCCATTAAAATCAACATTTTTGGCAACATGCCTAAAAATCAATCAATCTTTGGCAAAATGCCTAAACAAAATGCACAAAGCATACACACTCATGCACAAAGCATACACACTCATGCACAAAGCATACACACTTATGCACAAAGCATACACACTTATGCACAAAGCATACACACTTATGCACAAAGCATACACACTCATGCACAAAAGCATACACACTCATGCATTAAGCATACACCTTCAAAGCCCTTTTAAAAAGGCCTATCGAACTACGTTGACTTTGATCTTCCATTCAAACGGAAGTACGTAGGCACGTTCGGGATTTAACCCCGAGCGGCAAGTCGAATCACTCAAACATTTCATTAATCCATCATTCACCTTGCAAAGCATTCATTCATCGGTTAGTTCATCAGCATGACATAGTCTCGGGATCCATCTCGGGTTCATAGATTGTGCCTTAATCATTGGGATAATTAATCTAGTAACTAGGTTAATTAAAAATGGAGTCACTTAGGGTTTTTTCCTAGTTTACCCTAAAATAATTAAACAAGGTGGCGACTCACACACATCACGTGTATTTCTTCTCATTCATCATATGCATCACATGCTTATGACATTTGGGAAAGGGGTTCACAGCTGCGTGACGCAGCTGCTCTGGTCCGTAACTACCTTTCAAACTACTCTTTTTATGTGTTCTTTTTATTAACAGATGTTTAATATAACTCAGAAACTCTCAAAAATGGGCAAAATGTTGCTTAATCAAAACCAAACTAATCAAATACTAAGAAAATAAGATATTTCACAAATAAACAACTAAAAATGACAAGTAAGGTTTACATAGTTACCTAACCCTCAGATTCGAGGATTGCATACGGTTTGGATGATTTAGGAATGGAACTCTACGATCCCAGAAGCGTTTAGTACCAAGTTTTAACAACAAAACTTTTCTTTTCTTCTTTTCTCTCTTTTCCCTCTTTTTTATGACTTTTGGTTTTTTTAAGTTTCAATCTATATCTCTAATAGTTTGATCTTCCTCAAGGTTACTCACTAGAGTTCTTGGGGAAAACCCTAGTCGCAATAAAATTTCTCTCTGTCTAAAAAATGCCAAAGTCCAGAGAAAAAATGAGAAAAGTCCCGTTTAAAACACAAAAAGTTGTATTTATATGGGTAGGGCAACAGATCAAAGCTGCGTCACGCAGGTAGCAGCTGCGTGACGGACCCATGAGCTGCGTGACGCAGCTTACTTTTTGTACAGTTGCCGCGTATCCATACAAACAGTGCAGACCGTTACATAGGCCTGTCCAAGTGATGTCATCCTGGTTAAAGTTGCGTGACGCAACTATGAGTGCCGTCACGCAGGTGATAGCTGCGTGACGCAACCCTAACGCGGGTTAGACTCCTTGAACCGGTTTAAATCAAATTTTGGTTTGAAAACACTTCTGGTTGACCGTGATTCCCTATTCCGCATCCTTATATCATCATTGGGTTAGGTGGGGGCATAAAAACACGCGTCAACAGTTTGCCCCCTCCACTTTATCATTAATTGTATAAACAATTAATGTTAAAGTGGTCCATTGACGTGCCTTCAATATGGCAACCATCCTCGAAGCTCGGTTTGATCGGCTTGGAAAGATGTTAAGTTGACTTGATCATCTGGCCACCTACTCAACTCGGTTTGATCGGCTTTCGTCGGCTCCAGTCGGATCGGTGACAACTTCCAAAATTTGGTCTGATGAAGATACCTTCGAGGCTCGATTTGATCAGCTCGAAAGGTTTTGGGTTGATTTGATCATCTGATCACCTTCTCAGCTCGGTTTGATCGGCTTTTGTCGGCTCCAGTCGGATCAGTAATAATATCCAAAATTTGATTTGATGAAGATATGAAGACATCTCCGAAGCTCGGTTTGATCGGCTCGAAAGATGTTGGGGGCCCTGGTCAACTTCGCAATACACCATCATTGACCGGGGATGAAATTGTTCTGATCAGCTTCGCAATACACCATCACTAATCAGTAAGAGAGTTGACTCGATCAGCTTCGCAATACACCATCACTAATCGAGAAAAATGATCTGAACAGCTTCGCAATACACCATCACTGCTCAGTATGACCTATCGGCTTCGAAAAACCATCACCGGTTGGCCTGAAAAATTGTTCACAAGAGAAAGAGCAATATCTGTGTACAAACAGACCTTGCCTTTTGTTAGAAAAAAGTTGGGACATCACATGTCCCCATGCATTAATCATAAAATAAAGGATTTGCATCAGGGCAAAAGATTATACTTTTGCCCCCAGTCCAAAATTCTGACCTAGGACAAAAAATATTAGCTTTTTAGGCATATTTTTCAATATTTATTGTCAAAATTTGGGTTAATAATTTTGCAAAAATTTAGCAAAAATTTAGGCTATAAAAACTTTGAGTCTGAATTTTCAGGTATACCCTTCCTGATGTAGTGGTTGAAAGAAAACTTACCTGAGGGTAATCTGGGCAATTTGACGCTCCTGCCCCCTGTGCGGTGAGTAGACAAAATTGCTGAAGTGTACGAGCCGCATACCGCCGTCAAATTGTTTGAACGGACCTAATGGAATCCGTTGACTTCGGGGACGCGACCACTGCAGCTTCTCCCGTTGCCGGGTACTGAGTTCCCAGTCTGCTACGAGACTAGCCGGATGCGCGGCTTTGAGACCGAGGTAAGTAAAATTTTCTTCGAATTTCTTGCTTTTGATTCGTAATTTGAGTGATTTTAGTTGAAAATTCAGTCTGTATGTGCGTCGGCAGTTGTGCCACGCAGGTAAGAGTTGCGTAACGCAACTGTTCCTGCGTGGACAGTTGCGTGACGCAACTGTTCTAAGTGAACAGTTGCGTGACACAACTGTTCGAGGCGCCAGAGAACCCTAGCTTTCCTGAACTTAGGATTTCACCCCTTATATGCGTTTAAATGCTTGAATTGTTGATGAATGATTGATGCCATTTTCCCTGCGACTTATTTTGCCCTGAAAAATGCATAGAAATAACACAAACACAATGGAATTGAATCAATAGGTTAGTTTTCTGCGTACCTGCGACAGTTGCGTCACGCAACTGTTCTGTGGAAGAACAGTTCCGTGACGCGACTGTTCATCAACGAGGCAAGGCCTTGAGCAGTTGCGGGACGCAGCTGTTGAGATGCGTGGTGCAGCTGTGGAGATGCGTGGCGCATCTGTTTTTAGGATGCCAAACTTTGAACAGTTGTGTGGCGCAGCAGTTGAGTTGCATGGCGCAGCTATTGAGGTGCGCGACGCAACTGTTCTTCAGGGTGCGTAACTTGGGCAAGCTGCGTGACGCAGCTGTGTAGACGCGTGACGCGGCTATGTAGATGCGTGATGCAGCTACAATACGACCCGAGACTTGAACTTTTAGTTTTCCCTGTCATAGAACAAAAATAAATAATTGTCAGTCTAATATTTATTTGAATTGAAACTTTGCTTACACAGGTTGATCTGGGCAAGGCCCGTTCCGGTGGATCATCCACTGATGCATCGGCGTTCTGGGATCTGCTGGACCCGCCTATGCGTGCTCGGGTAGTTGCTGCCGGCTTCGGCGATTATGCTGCAGGACTCCGCTGCACACAGCCTCGCTTTCCACCCGCTATATGCTACGCGCTGATGGAGCGGTGGAACGACTACACCCACACGTTCGTGTTTGGCTTTGGCGAGATGACGCTCACACCAGTTGATTATGCAACTATCACCGGTCTCAGATTTGCTGGTCCAGTCGCTCCCCTGGACTCTCGGTACCAGACTGCTACACTCGGAGCTCAGTTGGTCCGCTCTCTGCTCGGTGTGACCACCCAGACCCGATACACTGCTCAGGGATGCGTCTCATACGAGGTCGTCCACGGTTCTGGGCCGAGAGGATCAGGACGAGGCTGGCGGCATGGAGGGAGTTGCCAGTGGAGGCCTGACCTGCTGCCCCTGCTTATACTCGGGAGGAGAGGGACTAGGCCACTCAGTCTTTTCTCTTCTATATTATCTCGTCTCAGCTACTATGCACCTCCCAGAATAAGGGAGATCCAGCGGTGCTAGTATGCCTGAGGGACTTGGGCCAGGTCGGGTCCTTTGACTGGGCCACTCTAGCTTTGGCTCACCTCTATCACAGTCTGGATGTATGGACCCGTGGTAGCGGTGAGTCGAACTGGCAGTTCATCTGGCCACTGGAGGTAAATTCTTATTCTCTTCACCTTTCTTTCTGTCATTTTATTTTCAACTGTTCAACTGTACATTGACATCACTGTAATCTTTATTGTAGGTGTGGGCTTATGAGTACCGCATCTACCCAGGTGGTCCGAGCGGTGACACTCCAGCTGAGTCTCGGCGGATCCCTCGGTATCTGGCGCACTGCCATCATACCTATGCCAGTACCGAGGATCTCGAGTATTGGAGGAGCTTCCTTAATGATAGGGCATTGTCCGATGTGAGTACAAAAACCTTCTGAACAACTTGGCTTTCTTTCCCTTCTCTTTTACTGTATAAGTACTGATTCATCTGTTTTGCAGCTGCTTCTGACTCCCTGGGAGGGAGAAGCCTGGAGGGCTTACCCAGGTCGCGAGGTCGTGGAGCTATATACCAGATCTAGACTCCTTCTGCAGGGTTACTGGCTTGATCGGTACTTCTTAGGGGAGAGAGTCTGTGATATAGAGGCGGCTCTGGCACAGCGGCGGGTGCCTCATGCTCCTCCTCGCCATATGTGTATGCTGGAGGGCATGACTGCAGAGGATAGGGAGGAGGAGTACGAGGGCTCCGCAGTTGGTGGCTTTCTGTCAGCTGGTGACTACCCCGCGTACTTCTCCACTCGGATGCAGGCTCGGCTACCAGAGGTCCTGGAGTACACTCAGGTGATCTTCTTATCTTCAATCTTATTTATGTTTCTTCAACTGTTTAACCAACTGACTAAGTATCTTCCACTGTGACTTATCGCAGGAACGGAAGAAGCATAAGACAGCGGCCCATTACAGAGCAGAGGCTGCAGCTGAGGCAGAGGCGGCGGCTACTCCGACCAGACCGGCGGGGGTCGTACTGGGCAATGTCCTGTTCCCACCTGGCATGGAGGTGGTGCTAGATCCCGGTCTGGGCCTGGGGTCGGCCATCATTATTCCTGCGGACCTCCGACAGGCTCCTCCACCACCGCAGTTGGATCCTGAGCATGCCGCACACGTAAGTAGTAAACTGAATTTACGAAGTTAAGAACATTTTACCTGAATAGTTCTTTAACGAATGCTTTTTTGTGTTTGCAGGTGCCAGCTCAGAGATACTAGGAGCTGTGCCAGCGGTTCAGATTCGCCCGGTCCTTCATTGGCCGGCTCTACTCCGAGCGGCATGAGAGGGTATGCATCTCTTTACCTTTTTCTTTTCTGCTTCTTTTCCTTTGTAAACCTTCTTACATACGTCTGCTTTTACAGGATGTGGAGATCGGAAGACTGCGGAGGCACCAGTCTCGCCAGTCCGGTGCTATGGCCCGACTCCAGATGGAAGTGGATCGACTCCGGACGAGGCTAGAGGTGGAGGGTATCCCGCTGGACTTAGAGGAGGACGATGATGGTTCCTCTTTCGCTGACGCACCACCGTCTCCACCCCCTCAGGAGGCTGCTAGTCTGAGCCGGAGGCGTCGATAGCCCTGCCTCTGTGTTTCAGCCATTTTTGAACTTTTTGAACATTTTGTAGTTTGTAGGATGATTGTACAGTTTTATTAATTCTATGATATCATTTACATTTTTTACAGTATCTTGCTTGTATTTCATTATCATACATGTTTATATTTTACAACTGTGAGGTCTTATTCCTGAAAAAACAAAACACAAACACCAAAAACACAAAATATCGGTGTCCCATTTATTTACAAAAGTGGTCCACCTCGTTAGCAGTCAATGTACTAATTTATTATAAATGGATAAATGGAATGAAATAAATAAAGAATAAAATAGTGAACTTAAAATCAAATACGATAAAAATCAATTCATAAATAGAAGCGGATCGTAGTACTTACCTGATGGGACGGTTAATGCGGTCATAAAAACTCAACCTTCTTATTGTACAAACTGTCCTTCTTATTAATGCAGGCTTAAATGTCCGCCAACCGGAGCAATCTATGCATAAATGCCCTTTCACCCACCATGGGCAGTAAACATCAGGTCAAATAATGATGGTGTTTCGTTTACTAGACCCTTTTACACTTCTATAAATGGAGGCTTCCCTTTACGTTTTCTTCACATCCAGTACTCGAAGCACTTCCATTTCTTAGATAATCCTTTTCCATGGCCTTCAGAAACCAAGTTTCATCCTTTGTCCAATCCATCCCTGACGACTTATGGCAAATTCCCCCTATGAACCAACTCACATGGCTGAAATATTTCAAAGACTTAAAACCCGACCATGGCTTCTTGTCTTGGCTCGTCACACATTTCAATCCTAACACCATGATTTTCCGGTTTGAAGACTCTGAAGTGACTCCGACTTATGAGGAAATGTGTGCTGTGATGGATTATCATCCTGAACAAGATGAAACTCCGGCTTTGCCCTCAGGTCCTAGGTATGATCTAGCCGAGATTGTGACCCTGTGTCCGGTTCATCTTCCTGACGGCATAAACACGGATCAAGGTTTTCCTTTAGAGCCTTTTCTGAGTAGGGTTCTGTCCATGGATCTAGATCCCTCTTGGATTCGAGCTTGCTGTTTCTTGTTATTGAATGTGTATGTCATGAAGAACCGCCGACCTGGAATTGGAGATTTCTGTCTTCTGACAGTTGTTCGTGACATGCAAATGTATCATCATACTGTCTTCATGATGATCATGGGAGAGACAATGTGTTGGGTTAGGGATATTGCCCTTCATATTACCAACTTCAATGTTCATCATCGTGGTTGTCCAATGTTGTTGCAAGCCTGGGCTCTAGACAAGTTAAGCTTGATTCTTCCGGTCCCAGCTCATTTGATTCCAACCTATGGCCCTGCCAACTTTCGGTCTCGGACTCGAGGACATTTCGATTTTGGGGATAACCCGACAATTCGGTGGACTTATCCTTGGTGGAGGATCAGACTGGTCACAACCGGAAGCATGAACCTCAACTACGTGTTGTATGCCAGTCTAGACCGTTCCATGGCTTATTTCCCAGATAGGATCAGCCGGCAATACAGAATGATACAGCGCGTTCCCAGAACCCACAACTTTGAAAGTGGTCTCATGACGCTACATCTATTGACCAATTTGGCTGACCGTTGGCAAAATCGAAATACTAGGTACCTAGATGGAGGAACGATGCAGGACATTGTGATGCCCGCGTATGTCAACTGGTTCTTTACCCCATGATGATGCTAGGTTCTGTGAAAATTGACTTCTGCTGATAGGCCCTACTAGAATAAAATGTTGTTTGTTGTTTTCCCTGTCTTTTCATTCTCGGGCCATGAGCTCCTAATTAATGTATCTGCTTTCTTTCAATTAATGACTCCGATGACTCTGTCTTTATTAATTCCTGCTTTCTGCACACATGAATCAACAAAAGACAACAAATCTTTTCTTTCGAAATCGTTTGTTGTGTTAGTTATTTGGGCCTCCTGCCCCTGGGTTAATAAATGAAAGCTTCATAAAAAATGAATTATTGTGTAAAGACAGAATCTTACACTTGGAAACAATAAAGAATGGGGTGACTATTTTATTACCTGCACAGATCAAACAAAAACAACATATGTAACTCCTTTATGTATGCATGAACCTATATGAGTACTAAGGTTTTATCCATGGTTTTATATTGATCTTTCCAGGGAAATCACTAAGAAAATGGTGTTCATCCTTCTGATCAATGTTTAAAAGAATTCATTGCTTAGGCAGGACCGACAACCAGAACATTTTCGACATAGATGAGTCAATCTTGATCAGATAAGCAGATAAGCAGAGAGGAAGGTCTTGCATTCTTTAACCATAACCCCGAAACAAAAGGAAGAAAAATTTTGAAATTCAAACCCTTTATTAATCTTACTTCTTTTCAACATTATACAGAAGTAAAGAAAACTTTATTTTAATACAATGGTCATTTATTCTAACTATTCATTTACCTATTCTCTTTCAAGTCAAGTTGATGACATTGAGCAACCAATCACAAATCTGTCACGAACGCATGGAATAGATTTCGCATTTAAACTAAGCACCACGCGTTAATCCCGAAATTTTATTTTTATTATACTTATTCATGCTCTAACTTTTGCCTAGGCCGCCCTTTCGGGTTTTCGACTTAGCGAGCTCATTTCTTGCCTAAGCCGCCCTTTCGGGTTTTCGACCTAGCTTCCTCTTTTTCTTCTTCTTTTTTTTTAATCGAAATCATCATTTCAGGCATAGAATCTTTTCATTTGATCCTGATTGACAATTCGGTTGACAGGTTTCCCTTCCATGGTAATTAATTCAGCGGCACCTTTAACTAATAGCTTCTGAACCCTAAAAGGTCCATGCCAGTTGGGTTTAAATTTCCCACCAGGATGATTTTGGGCTTCATGATCCAATAATCTGATCAATACCAAATCTCCATTCTTTAAAGCCCTTGGATGTACCCGTTTGTTGTAGAAATGAGCAATCCTTCTCTTTCTCATCTGATCCAGGAATCGAGCATTCAATCTTCTTCCATCCAAAAGTGCCAAATCTTCATACCTCTTCTTGACCCATTCTTCCTTGATCAGACCAGCTTCCACAAAAACTCTGAGAGACTTCTTTTCGAGCTCTATCGGTAACACTGCCTCCATTCCATATACAAGTTCAAAGGGAGAAGCTCCATTCACTGATTTGAAGGTAGTGCGATGCCCCCAGAGCGCGAAAGGAAGTTTCTCGGCCCAGCTTTTGTACCTTTCACACATCTTCGACAGGATTCTTTTAATCTCCTTATTCGCAGCTTCTACTGCACCATTAGCCTGAGGGCGATAAGGAGAAGAGTGGTGATGCTCAACCTTGTACCTATAAAGCAACTGACCAACATCCGCTTGAAAATGAGAACCATTATCAGTAACTATATGATGGGGAACACCATAGCGACAGAAAATGTTCTGTTCAATGAATCTAGTCACATGTTTGGCGGTTAAGGTTTTGTAAGATTGAGCCTCAATCCACCTAGAAAAGTAGTCCACTGCAACCAATATATACTGATGGCCATTCGATGCTGCTGGTGTGATTTTTCCGATAATATCTATGCCCCATGCAGAAAAAGGCCAAGAGGGAGTTGTCGGATGGAGTTCAACAGCAGGTAAGTAGCTTTTATTGTCATGATATTGGCATGCTTTGCAATGACGCACATAATTGATGCAATCACCTTTCATCTGCATCCAAAAATAACCTTGCCTCATGATTTTTCTGGCTAAGCTCATGCCACTTAAATGAGTACCGCAAACCCCCTCATGGATTTTCTTCATTATTTCTTCTCCCTCTTTTTTTCTCACGCATCTTAGCAGCATCCCGTCCCAAGCTCTTCTATAGAGTTCACCATCGGCCAGGACATAATTCAAAGCCATTTTTCTGAGAACTGCCCGGTCTTCTCTCGTCGCATCATCAGAAAAAGTTCCGTCTTTCATACACCTCAGAATATCTGTAAACCAAGGTTCTTCCTCTGATTCAACCTGGTTCATAAAATGTTCTTCATAGCATGGGATATTGGCTGCGGTAATGATAAACGGCTTCTTTGGTACTTTACTCAAATCCTGCCAAACCGATGCTAAATTTGCCAAGGCATCCGGAATTCTGTTATAGGTTCTTCCTATGTGAGTGAAGGTGATTTTATCAAAGAGTGCTGCCTTCTTCAACAAGTACTCAACATAGGGTTTCAATCTCTCTTCTTCTACTTTCCATCTCTCATTGGCGTGTTTGATAACCAATAACGAATCTCCTATTACCTCAACTTCCTTAGCTCCTGATGCAAGAAGAGCTTCCATTCCCATGATGCATGCTTCATATTCAGCCATATTGTTAGTGACTGGGAACAACAATCTTTTGCACATTGTGGTGACCTCGCCATTAGGTGCTTCTATAACAATACCAGCTCCGGCTCCATTTCTGTTGGTTGATCCATCAAAGTACAATTTCCAAGCCACTGTTTCGACACACAGCAAGTGTTCATCTGGAAACTCCAATTCCCATGATTCGTCATCTGTAATCGGATTTTCTGCCAGGAACTCTGCCACAGCCTGGCCTTTGACCGTTTTCTTCATTACAAACTCTGCATCCACACTAGACATCTGAATTAACCACTTAGACAGCCGTCCTTCTAGAGCAGGCATTTTCTGCAGATACTTCAGAGGATCCATTTTGGAAACGAAAGTGACCCTGAAGGAATCAAAGTAAGGCCTCAACTTCTTTATCGACCATACTACTGCCATACACGTTTTCTCCACCAAATTGTACTTCTCCTCGATAGGCAGTAGTTTCTTGCTAATGTAATAAATGGCCTTTCTACTCCAGCAGCGTCCGGCTGTACCAACATTGCTCCAACTCCTACATCCTCTACAGACAAATACAAGATCAGAGGTTCTCCTGGTCTCGGCGAACTCAGCACTGGTGGATTCATCAAATACTTCTTTATGTGATCAAAGGCTTTCTGGCAGTCCTTGTTCCACTTAACCGGCTGATTCTTCCTAAGTAGCTTGAAAATTGGAGCACAAGTGATGGATAACCTCGAAATAAACCTGCTGATGTACTGAATTTTACCCATGAAGCTTCTCACCTGACGTTCTGTTCTTGGCGGTTCCATATCCTGAATGGCTTTTATTTTGTCGGGATCAACCTCAATCCTGTTAGGTCCTACAACAAAACCTAACAACTTCCCTTTTGTTACTCCGAATACGCACTTTTTGGGATTGAGTCTTAGATTGTATTGCTTGAACCATGCAAAGAACTTTTCTAGCATTTCTGCGTGCTCTTCCTGTGTTCTTGTCATGATCACCATATCATCTACATATACTTCCAATCCTTTATGGATCATATCATGAAATAATGTTGTAGCCATTCTCTGATATGTTGCCTCGGCGTTCTTTAGTCCAAATGGCATCACTCTATAGCAAAAGGTACCAAAGTCCGTGGTGAAGGCAGTCTTGTGCTTGTCCACTAAGGCCATCAGTATTTGGTTGTATCCGGAGAATCCGTCCATGATAGAATAACATCCCATTCTGGCAGCACTGTCGATCAAAACATCTATGTGCGGAAGTGGAAAGTCATCCTTAGGCGAGGCTTTGTTCAGGTCCCTGTAGTCAACACAGACCCTTATCCTCCCATCTTTCTTCAGCACAGGGACTATATTAGCCAACCATTCCGGGTAGTGTACCACTTCTAAGAATCCTGCATCCAACTGCTTCTGGACCTCAGCTTTGATCTTATCTTGCCATTCTGGTCTGACCCGTCTCCTTTTCTGTTTCACCGGCTTAACACTTGGATCAGTAGGAATGAAGTGCTCTGCTATTGATCTATCGATTCCTGGCATGTCAGCATAGCTCCCGGCAAATACCTCTGAATTTCTTCTGATAAATTTTTGAAGATCCTGTCTAAGTTCAGGTTTAAAGTCTGATCTGATTTCGATTATTTTAGGATCTTCAGTGGTGCTTAAGTTAAATGCAAAATGATGCAATGCATTTATGTCAAATATGCGCGTGGTATAATCAATGCCATGAACGTGACAATCAGGAAAACAAGAAAACAAATAGTCAAAGTTCACTTCCATTGATTGAAATAATAAAGGAAAACCATCCATATTGTTCTCAAAACAAACATCAGAAAAACAAAATACAGGATTAATTGCCTGCTCAATACATTCATCACAAGTGTTCTTTATTGCTTGAATTACTTCGTCTGCATCTGCATCTTCTTTCTCTTCCGGGGTAGCTTCTGCTTTCTTCTCTTCCTCTTCTTTAAGCTCTACCATCTTCAGCGCCTTCCTCTTTGCCTCTTCGACGTCTTCAGCAGCTAATACCGACTGGAGGATCCGTGCCTTGGCTTTCTGCTCTTGCACCATCTTGGCAGCTTCATCCCCAATCCCCAAGAAGTCTTCAAACTCAGATATCTTCTTCGACCATTCAGCTTTAGTGCCTGCTTGAACCATGCTCACCATGAACTCTGTTCCTTCAACCAGCTATTCCAAGGAAGGTTCAGGAGACTTGATCAGTTTCTCCTCAAAGTCTATCATGAATATTTCCAGGCTGGGGTAGGTCTTCCCCCTACTCTGAAATTCTCCTGCAGCTTGTGGGACAAAGAAGATATGATTCAGATTTGGCCCTCTAACCGGAGACCGGATCTCATACTTTTCCTTCTTTTTGTTCTCTAAATATCCCAGCCCGCGTCTATCTTGTTGTCCATATGCTGATGAGAGAGGTTTAAACCTTCCTTGTAGCTCCCGGCCTAGCCCTTTACCATACTGCCACTGCATCTTTTTCATCATTTGCCTCGAAAAAGGGCTCATCTTGTTTACTGCACTCTTACTCTCATTAGTGGGCACATCAATCACTGCCACTTGGAAACCAGAAAACGGCACTGCCACCTCCAAGCCTTCTACAGTTGCAACATTCAAGTCTTCTTGCGCGTTAACAGTCACCAACTCCGTACCCCATGGAATCTTCACTTTTCTGTGCAGGGTGGACGGAATTGCGCCTAGAGGATGGAGCCAGGGCCTTCCCAACAACAGAGCATAGTTGGCCAAAATATCAAGAACAACCACATCCACCCAGCTCTCTATAGCCCCTATGGAGATCTTCGCTCTGAAAGTTCCTTTTGCGTTACGCATTGTATTGTCATAAGCTTTGACCACCATGTTTGATGGTTCAAGTTCTGACTCCTCAATTTTGAACTTGGATAGCATCTTTAACGGGCACACACATAGGGCTGACCCGTTATCCACCATTACATTTCGGGTGTCACGCCCATTAACGGCAATCTAGATGTATAAGGGCTTGAAGTGGTTTCTTCCTTCTGGCGGGAGATCCGAATCAAAGAAAGTGATTTCGCCAATTCTGCGCTGCAGCACATTGATCATATCTACACTCTGGATCCGAGCAGGCACTCTGACAAAGGTCATGGCTTCCAACAAAGACTCCCTATGCTCTTTGGATGCTATCAGCAAATCCCATAATGAAATATCTGCCCTTGTCCTCTACAATTGGCTCAACACTAAACTGGCAGTTACACCGCTAGGTGCTCGATTTTGACTGCTCTCACCTACTTCGATAATCTTCTTCTGCATCTTCACTACTTCCTCCTCCTTTTTCTTTTCTTTTGGCTCTTCTCCGCCCTTCTCTATTGTCTTCTTCCTCGTTCCATCAGCAGCAATTTCTTTTCCCTTAGCTTGAACACTACTATCGGGATTGTATACTCACCCACTCCGGGTTAAGCTCTCGATGCCTACTTCATTCACATCCTCTTCGCTGCTATAATACCATTGCTCTTCTTGATCGGCTAAGCTTTTCTGGATTGCGACCTGGATCTGCTCGTCTTCATCCTCTGGTACCTCGCCCACTTTCACAGTAATGCTCTTCTCAATCTTTATTTTCACGGGCCTCTCCCCTTCTTCTTCATCGCTGCTACAATCGTCCCATATGTTTAGCATGGCACACATTCGTTCTTCCCACTCAGCCTCTGCCAACACAAGTTCTTCTGGCAATCCACTTCCGATTGCATTGACTGATCCACCCGACTGAGACTTGCAGGGCGGATAGTTGTACTGATATTGAGGCAATGGATTGTTCTTGGTGCTGGGCTTGTTCCTCTCGGAGGGTTTGGTTATCTTTCCGCTATCTATCAGATCTTGGATGTCATGTCTCAACTTGAAACACTCATCAGTTGAATGCCCCTTGCACCGGTGGCAATCACAGTTACGATCCATATACCTTCCACGCACAGGTTTAGTTGGATCGACTGGCAGCTTTGAAAGTACTCCATTCTTGATACATGACCTCATTACTGTACTCAAAGGTCTTCCGAGGTCAGTGAATTCTCTCCTCACTCTTTCATTGACAGCCCCCACTGTATTACTGCTTCCTGACTGATTCTGGTTACTGCTTCTGACATTTCTGTCATTGTAGGAGGTCCGATAGTTGCCAAACCCTCTGTTCTTCTTCTTTTCCTCCTTATACAACTCCTCTATGTTCAAACCAGCTCTTTGAACTAGAGGAAAATCAGTGAGAGGTTGGGTCAACATTCTCTCTTTAAAGAAGGGTAATAAGCTCCTACTGAAAATTCTGATTAGCTCTTGGTCCTTCGGCCTTGTCTAGACCCTGTATAGCTTTGTTCTCCACCTCCTGTAATAGTTAGAAAAGCTTTCATCTTTCCCCTATCTCAGACTCTCCAAATCACGCAAGCCAAATTCATCACTCTCGTCAGTCTTAAAGTGCTTAAGAAAAGCGGTTTGCAGCTTGACCCAATTCTTCTGTATCTCCACATCTAGACCATCATACCACCTCCGATAATCCTTATGTAGTGTTGGTGGGAATGCGCATAAAACATCCTCCTCATTGTATCGGTTCATTTGAGAAACCCGGAGGAATTCAGACAGATGGGAACGGGGGTCGTTATCTCCCTCAAACACAGTATGCTTGAATGTTTTGAACGAAGTGGAGCTGGTTGGGTGCAAGATATATTTGGTTATGTGAAAGTTGGTGATCGGGTCCTTTTCCTTCACTACAGACATTTTCTCAACTTTGTCTTTCAATTCAGCAACCTGCTTGATTACATCATTCTCGACTGGGACAGTGTTACCCACAGAAGCCTGATTATCTGAAGTAGGTTCTGGCATTTGTCTCTTTTCAACCACAGGTTGACTGCTTGATGCGGGAGGAATTTGATTTTGTGCCCTATCTTGGGTGAGAGCAGCGGCTACAATCTGAGCAATAGTTCTTATCTGGGCTTGAGAGAACCTGGGCTCATTTTCCATATCATCAGCCATTTCCACTAGGTCTGAAACAGAATCTAAATCCGACAAACTTGAATAATCCACAGGACTGACTGGAGTAAACTCGGGGATTGGGGATGTTCTGACTAAGCGCTGACCAGGGCGTCGGTTCCAAGCTCTCAAAGCAGTTTCCCGGGAAGGATCAATTCTGACAAAAAATGTCTGAGTTAAAGTAGGTCCTGCATGTATGCATGAGAAAATAAAAGCACATAGGATGAGAAATGCATTTCTAATGTGCTAAAGACCAGTATGGAAATAAGATCCCGATCTCAACGACTGGACCCAAAATTCGGTGTGAATAATATGGCAATAACTTATTTTGTATTTGAACATTTCGGGCATTATCTGTCGTCGACCGCTCCTTTTGGATTTACGATCGACTATTTTCTCTCGAATCCCTAACTTTTGCCTCGGAATGAAAGAATTTCCAAGCGGGATTTTTGTTATTTTTATTTCATTGTATATTTTTTGTATCCTTACTTTTTGCCTCGGAACATATGGCCCCAAGCAGGATCTTATTTTGTTTTTATTACAAATTTTATAATCTCTCACTTTCTTTCAGATAATGTGAGAAATGTAAAAATACAAAGGAATCACAACCCCCTTATATCTCCCTTTTCTTTTGGGTATAAATTCGCTATAAGTGATTAAATTATATTATTCAAAACGAATTAGAGATCCAGTCTCAACACCAGGGTCAAATGTCCATACCGAAAATTAGCTCTTATTGATGCATGGCTGAAAAAGAAAATGTTACATGGTGCATGAATGTCACAACATATGTACAGTTTATAACATACAGGGGAACGGGAGTTGGGAAATGCATGCCTTCCAACCTTATTTCTCCCATACACGGATTCCGTTGGTATAAATTCCGACATCTGTTTCTTAGGAATTGGTCTAATCTCGACAACTAACAGGGGGTTTTGAGATTGACGATATCAACTCTCGAAAATGAATGCGGTATAACAACAGCAAATAGAACCGGGTATTTCCTTAAGGGAAGTGACTATGTTTTTTGACTATATGCATTGGCTTTAGTCTTATTAGGCTTACAAAGTCTGGGTTCTGCAAACAGGATTCGGGCTTTGTTGGGCCTACTCCTTTTGGCGCACCTTTAAGGTACTAGGCTTGCGGTTGGTAGTAATGTTAATTCTCGGATGGATGCACCTAAAATGCAAGGTTTAGGCTAGATCCACCGTCAAAGTTAACACCAGTACCAAAGGGTGATACGGGTAGAATGTGGTGAGAAAAGAGAAATGCGGTATGAATACGAAAATCCTAAAAAAGAAAATAAAGCAATTAAGCACATACGGACGATTAACAATTTTCCATCGGCTTTTCTAATCAATTTTATTTAGAAAAAGTAGGCTTTTAGAGTCAATTCCTAATTGCAACCACTTATTTATTAAAAATAACTGGGGATTAGTGGGTGCAAAATCTCCAGCGGAGTCGCCAAACTGTTTTCGCCCCCCCCCCCTTTCATATTTTATGGAGAGTTGAGATCCCTTAAAACCCCGGAAAAGGACCTCGGAAAACTTCTTTTTGTTTGTTTAGAATTATTATTGGAAAATGGTGTTAAAACCTTTTGGGAACGCGGTACCAATAAATCGGTCTTATAAAATATTTGAGTCACCACCCATTATTTCGGCAATGGGACCGTTTCCAATTTTAATTTATAAAAAATGACTCCATTTAACCCAATTTTTATTTAAGGTCAATTATTTGAAAAACTGGTCAAGCGAACCGTGTGCGGTTCTAGGTAAGGGAATTGGGTACGTCGGCCCGTTGGAAGCCGACGCCCGAAAAACCGGCCTCTTTTAACCTATAATTTCTAATTGATTTTATTTTAGAAAAGCCAAAATATTTAATTAAACCCAACCCGATTAAATCGAACCGAGCTCCTATGTGGAAAATTAATTAATCGCCCCAAATAGATTCATTCATTGCATTCATAATCAATCATAATCACATCAATCATCCACCCATAGTAAAAATAATTAAAAGACCCGCTCTTGCCTTATGGTTAAAGGCGGGCCACAAACCGGATTTAATAATACAATTTAAACAATATAAATAATAAATCCTAAAATCTCAAAATCATAGTAAATTAATTTGTTTGATTTGGTTAGAACACAATCTGCCCATTATTGGTCATTTCTTGAATTAAAATTAAACATTTATTTAATGTCATGAAATTAAAATAAAATAAAATAAAGTATTCTGGAACCCTGGAACAGTTGCGTCACGCAGCTGTTCTATGAAGAACAGTTGCGTGACGAAACTCCTAGTTGCGTGGCGCGACTGCTCGTGAGCTTATCAAAATTTCCAGATTCATTGATTATTCATTTAAAACATGGTATTAAATGAAAATATAAAAAACGAAATAAAAACTATTTGGACTTGAACAGTTGCGTCACGCAGGTAGTAGCTGCGTGACGCAGCTGCTCTGGTCTGTAACTACCTTTCAAACTACTCTTTTTACGTGTTCTTTTTATTAACAGATGTTTAATATAACTCAGAAACTCTCAAAAATGGGCAAAATGTTGCTTAATCAAAACCAAACTAATCAAATACTAAGAAAATAAGATATTTCACAAATAAACAACTAAAAATGACAAGTAAGGTTTAGATAGTTACCTAACCCTCAGATTCGAGGATTGCATACGGTTTGGATGATTTAGGAATGGAACTCTACGATCCCAGAAGCGTTTAGTACCAAGTTTTAACAACAAAACTTTTCTTTTCTTCTTTTCTCTCTTTTTCTCTTTTTTATGACTTTTGGTTTTTTTAAGTTTCAATCTATATCTCTAATAACTTGATCTTCCTCAAGGTTACTCACTAGAGCTCTTGGGGAAAACCCTAGCCGTAATAAAATTTCTCTCTGTCTAAAAAATGCCACAGTCCAGAGAAAAAAATGAGAAAAGTCCCGTTTAAAACACAAAAAGTTGTATTTATATGGGTAGGGCAACAGAACAAAGCTGCGTCACGCAGGTAGCAGCTGCGTGACAGACCCACGAGCTACGTGACACAGCTTACTTTTTGTACAGTTGCCGCGTATCCATACAAACAGTGCAGACCGTTACACGGGCCTGTCCAAGTGATGTCATCCTGGTTAGAGTTGCATGCGCAACTATGAGTGCCGTCACACAGGTGATGGATGAGTGCCGTCACGCAGCCTTAACGCGGATCAGACTCCTTAAACCGGTTTAAATCAAATTTTGGTTTCAAAACACTTCTGGTTGACCGTGATTCCCTATTCTGCATCCTTATATCATCATTGGGTTAGGCGGGGGCATAAAAACAGGTGTCAACAAGTAGCTGATGCATTAAGTCGTAAGACCATGTCCAATTTAAGGACTATAGAGTTATCTTTAGTTCATGATCTATGGTCTATTAATGCAAAATTTGAGAAAATTTATGATGATTAGGTGTTGTCTAGTCTACAAATAAAGCCTCTATTGATTGAACAGATCAGAACAGCAACACAGAATAATAATGAATATCAGAAGCTTCTTTCAGAAACATAATAATGAATATTAGAAGCTTCTTTCAGAAACACAAGATGGTAAAAAAAGCCAGAATTTTCCATCAACAATGAGGGGTTACTACTATTTTAGGACCGATTGTGTGTCCCTTCTTTTTTGGATTTAAGGCAACTTATTTTGAAGGAAGCAGCATGATTCTCCATTTACTATGCATGTAAGAGGAACTAAAATTTTGCATTAATGGATTTTGTGATGGGACTTCCACTCATTTAGAAGAAGCATGATGCAGTTTGGGTGATAGTGGATAGATTGACAAAGAGTGGTCACTTCCAACCTATTGGATCAGATTAAAATTTGGAGAAATTGGCAGAATTATATATTAATGAAATAGTCAAATTACATGAAGTACCAGTATCCATTATTTCTGATAGGGACCCAAGATTCACATCTAGATTCTAGGGTAGTTTGGAAAAAGCCCTAAGAACTAGATTGAATTTTAGTACTATATTCCATCCTCAGACAGATGGTCAGTCTAAGAGAATTATTCAAATATTGGAGGATATGCTTCGAGCTTGTGTACTTGAATTTGTGGGTAGTTGGGATATATATATATCTTTAATGGAATTTGCTTATAACAATAGCTACCAGACAAGGATTGGAATGCCTCCATATTATGCATTATATGGTAGAAAGTGTAGGACACCCTTATGCTGGGATGAAGTCGATGAAAGGCAATTGCTAGGTCCTGAAATTATTCAGCAAACAGAAGAGAAGATCAAAGTAATTAAAGAAAGATTGAAAGCAGCTGCTGATAAAAAGAAATCCTATATGGATTTGAAAAAAAAGAGATATAGAATATAATGTGGCTGATAATGTATTTCTCAAGGTTTCTCCATGGAAGCAAGTTATGAGATTTGGAAGAAAAGGAAAGTTACGTCCTCATTTTATAAGACCTTATGAAGTACCAGAGAGAATTTATCCATTGGCATATAGATTAGCTTTACCTCCACAGCTAGATAAGATTCATAATGTTTTTAATATTTCTATTCTACGAAGGTATAGATATGATCCATCTCATGTATTTCCTCTAGCATCGATTGAAGTTAATCTTGACGTCACGTATGATGAATAACCTGTGGCTATCTTAGCTAAAGAAACTAAGCAACTTCAGAATAAACAGATTCCTTTGGTTAAGGTATTATAGAGAAGTCACTCAAGGGAAGAAGCTACTTGGGACCTTGAGGAAAAAATGAGGAGACAATACCCACAGCTTTTTAGAGACCCATAATAGGTAAATTTCGGGACAAAATTTCTTTAAGGATGGAAGAGTTGTAATACCCTCAATTTGATAGCTCTAAAAATTCCAATTATCATGTTGTTAATATTATCTAGAAAGCTAGAATAATTAGGGTTATCTTAGTTTTAATATGTAGAACTATTAATTAGAAGTTATAATGCAATTTAAAGATAAGTTATGTCATGAGAATGAAATTGGAAGAAAGTTAAATGAGCTTAAGCTTTGATGATGAGAAGCTAGCACATGAAGCTCCTTAAGCTAGCACTTTTATTTATCATTTAATGGATTGATTATTAAACGCCTAAGACATATGATTAAGGTTTAAATAGGACTAAACTAAAGTAATCAAAAACATTTGGGTGCAATTGTATGAAAAGAGAAACAAAGGAAGGATTAAGGTGTTAAAAGGCAACAAAAGGATATGGAAAGAATTACCATGAAAATCTTTGATTGCCACCTATTTATGATGAGTCATAAGGCACCTTTTGCTCATTTTTTATCATCCATGGTCGAGCTCCATGAAAGGAGAGAGAGAAAACTCTTAAGAACAAGCTAAAGGTGCATGAAAACTTGGGAATCTTCAAGTGATTCATAAGGAAATATTAGTTATTTTCTCTTCCTTTTCCTTTTTCATGGTTAAATTTTTGATTTCCATGAACTTTAGTATGAGGTGCTTGCTTATTGTTGCTAACTTGGTGAGAATTAAGTGATTAAAAGTACTTTTAAGTTGATTTAAAGTGGTTGAGGATGGTTAAGCATGAATTTGATGTCAAGTTTGCATAATTGACCAACTTGGATAATTTTAGTCATTTGATTGATAATCTATGGATTAGGTATTCTGATATATGAAAATTAATTATGTTATTTAAGTCTTAGAAGAGTTTTTATGCATGAATTAGTAGTGAAGGTAAGTTAAGAATGCTTAAGGAGGTAAAGTATGCTTAAGTCTATTACAATTTTGCATCCCGAAATTCAATCAATAAGATGGACTTTGTTAAATAGGTAAATGAACTCCAAAAATTATGAAAGTATATAGAGAACTATTTTAGGATGTTAGGAAGGCTATGGTAAAAGGGATATTGCAATGGGAGAAGAGAAATGGAGTTATAGTTAAATGAATATAGGCTGCTCAGTGGAAAGACTGACTTAAAATCTGGTACTGTGTTTAGGTTATTTGGCTATGCAAATAAGCTCCAAAATTCAGAAAATTTTATATGGGAGTAGCTTGAGATGTGAGAAAGATGCTGTTAAAATTTCAGGACAAATAGATTAAAGAAACTAGAGATATAGTCAAAGGAAGTTAGGCTACTCATATGATGAAAACCTTTAATTCCATTAGTTTGTAAAGATTTTAGCATACTTTTAATATGTTATTTAGTCCCATTATTTTAGTTGTTATTTTTATGTTTATAGGATAAGATTAAGAGTTGGAAATGAAATAGGTCATGCCTAAATTAAGGTCATATGGTAGTTGGTTAAGCATAATGAAATTGACGGAAAAGCATGAATACTACATATCAATACTTAATTTACATTCCTATTATTATATGTGCAGACGCTCAAATTTTGCCCCTAAAAAGGCTCAGTGATGATAAACCATTTTTTACGTAAGTGTGGATCAGGATTCCCAATCATCCCGATTTTCATACCAATGGTCTGTGGCTGAGATAATACACGTATTTAACCATTTTTATTTTTTCAGATCACCAGGCATTTCGCAACGAAATTAGGCCTGAGAAGCGCATTAGCTTGCTTAGCAGACTTTCTAATGCACCACCTCATTTTGCATGCCACCCGGTTTGATTTAGCAAAATGGGCTCATCCCTATTTTTGGGCCAACCCATGGCATTTTGCTCGTAAGCCCTAGAATAGGGCCACATATCCCCATTTGCCTATAAATAGGGCATTGGGGAATGTGTAAAGGGAAGGATTTTCTTAAAACCTTAAGGAAATTTTTGCATTTTGAAAGCTCAACTCAAAAATCATAGAAAACTTGTGTTTCTCTTTGATTTTAGTTGTGATTCATTCATTTCCAACCACCAAAAACTTTAAGGTTTCATTGAAAATCCCAGAAATACATTTACCCGCCTTAGACTCGGATTGTTAGATCAAAAACTAGATTCTTGGGTTTCTTCATCCATTCCTACAAAACCATCGAGGAAATCTTCAAAAAGGTAGCTTGTGAGGGCCTTTACTACATTTCTCCATCTCTTTTTCATTTTCTTTTGGTGTTAGAACACCATTTTTTAGCCTAGTTGTGAGGGAAACCAAGGATCAACAAAAGAAGCTTTCTATGCCAAAGTGGCACGCTGATAGCCATAGTGGCACGAGCCACTATATGTGGCCTGCGCCACAGACAAGTGGCTCATGCCACTTTATCACAAATTTGTGCTAGTTGCTCTGATAAAGGAAGGGCTTGGAGCTACTACGTATGGTGCACGCCATACCCATGTAGCGCATGCCACTTTGTTTGTGGTATTAGGCACTTCATTTCAGAAGGCCAGAATCTTAAAAATCAATAAAATGGTTTGGATTCAAATATCCAGTGGCAAAGCTCCAACCTTAAATGGTTTGGGATGTGTTTTTGTCCACAAATGGATCTAATAAACATTAATAAACAAGATTCTAAGTAGTGATTGGTGTATTTTTTCATCATTCATGATGAACATCAAGACCATGAACTCTGATCTTGTTCAAACCTTTAAATTATTGCCTTTCAAATTAATGCTCTTTACTTTCAAGCACTTTTAATATTCTGTCCTTTAAATTTAAGCCCTTTAACGATTGTATTATGATTATTGTTGCACTAACCCTTTATTCATTAACCTTAGAATATAAACATGCATCATTTAATCACTATTTGGATGAATGAATGTGTTATGCTTATCAATGTATATTGTAATTCTGTGGATGTTATTTATGATATTGTTGTGTTGTATGGATGCTTTTTTTATTGCTATGGTTTTATATTATATATTAGTTAAATGTAAGGGACCTTAATGGGTCCTATATATTGCTTTAATGTAATAATTAGTGTGGTTGGGAAATTTTAAAAGGATGAGGGTGGATTGTACTAATAGGAGATGGTTTGTAATTCTTTTCCCCTTTCCCCCTTTCTTGAAATGGTTTATCTCATGTTGAATGGATGAGATTGTATGCTTGATTGACATGTTTTCCAAAATTGCATTAAAAAGTGTTTTACACCTCAGTTTTAGTTAATTGTATTATTAAGTTATTGTGAATTAATGGACAACGAGGAGGCCAGTTTAAACCGGACGAAATGGATGCCTAACTCCACCACTAATATACACCACCCATAAGTCAAATACCTTTTGGTATATCAAAAGAAATGGCACAATCCACTATCACCATTTGCTTAGACCTAAAGCAAAATGGGAGGAAACAACCAATTCTCACTTATGGAACCCAAGACTTAATAAACCCGACCAAAGCTGATGTAATTGGCCTTAGTTCCTTCCCTTAGGATTACCTTAATAAACTTATGATTGTTTCATTCATACAATAAAATGCGAGAGGCATCGGTCCAAAACCCCACGATGGTTTATGGGCTCAACCAATATGTCCTAGGGTTTTAGAAAGACTTATGATCTTGAATCATGTTTGGGAGATATATGTGTGGAGATCATGCATTTTTCAACTCTCGTTCCCATTTGTTTCTATATATTTTTGCTATGATTGCGTTGTGCTTTATCCATGCATCACTTAATTTATTGTATTGTAGCCATATAGGTATATTCTATCATGGCTCGATCCCGACGATCGAAGCGCCGAAGGGCGAAGGACTTAAGAGAAGTGCTAGAGGCAAAACAAGACCCCTTTCCTGCTCCCGTGGGACTAGTCAAGAGATGCCACATTATTGTGCCAAAGGCACAACCAGACTTACTTATAGTCTAGCTAGTTATTTATGAAACTTTTTGGTTACAAAGTCATTTAAGAAGAGGAAGACCCATCAGCAAACTTATAAAACAAATTAGGAAAGACCTACAACAAAACTATAAAAGTTTTCTCTGAATAATAGGTTTATCAAAACTATTAAAACATAATGATATTCAGAACATTATGTACTCAAAATAACATCACTCTATATGAAGTCTTAAATCCATTTATATTAAAAGAAAATCAAGATATGTTCATAGTTCAAGTTTCTCAATGAAACCTCAAACTGTTTGCCAAAACACTAAATGAAACTTGATAAGACCATTAAGCCAAAATAAAACCAAAATGTTGAACTAGACTTTTACATATCCCAAAAGTAAAATCCAAAACTCTCTCAATAATTTAGAAAGACTTGTACATGCCATGAACCAAGATAGACTCGTATTCAAGTCTATGGAACTGAAGATCCTCCTCCTCTAAACTAGAACCCATAATCAATCAACAACTTCAGGTCTTCAAACCTACGCAAGATAAAAATCTTCACGCTAATATAGATACAATCACACATACAAATCATATATGGTCCTATTAAATTCTTATCCAAAAATTGTTTAAGGTTCAGTGTACATCATTATCATCATTCATAGATTCACAAGTCTTAATCTATGTAACAGACATATCCAATAAGTATCATAACAATAGATATCATTATAGTTTATATTACATAAGTTCCATACTCATCATATTTACTGTCATACAATCATAAGCAAATCATATTTCATCAAGTTCATATCAGCCCTGAATATAAGAGAATACTATAATTCAGGTATTCAAAGATCATATTTTAGAACAAATACCACCTCAATAAGTTATCAGTGCAAATACTATAATAGAATAAATACAGAATATATTCCATAGAAGAATGAATTCAAGGCATATTCTATATCAGAGTGAATCCATAATATTTACCATATCAGGATATTATCAATCTCATTGCCGTATTAGAATGTTATCGGAACACATATAACTTTTACAATATATTTTTGAAACATACACTATAACTGTATAATCGCATTACTTTAATTCTTTTATTTATGGGCCTTATTAGTAACTTAGAAGAAATAGAAGCAGAATAGGTATCAAAATTTAGAAATAAAATGGCATGATAACCAACGAAACATATTAGGCAAACACCCATAGAACGGTGGAGCGCGTCCGCATCTTGAGTGGGACACTCGATGTCCAACATATGATCATAGCTCAAATCTAGTAATTAGTAGCATGCTTAATATATCCACATTCATACAATTATTCAACCAAGTACATCATAAGGGCCCATATGTTTAGTTATAGTGTTATATCACAGTTCAAGTACAGATATGATCTCACAGGTTCAAAACATATCGTCATAGGTATTCTTAGACGTACCTGATTGCATCTTCAACCTGATTATACACAAAGGAACTCATTGGTCCCCATGTGTCTCAATACTCATAGCATATTCACCATATTAGCATTTCATACTCATAATATCAATATATCATTTGTTTATCATTACTCATTCATATAAGGAACAAGTAGCATTCCAACTTCCACATTCAAGCAACTTAAGCCTATTCAACCAATTCTAGGTAAGTAGGCTAGAGACATCCAATTCTCAATTAAATCAAGTACTAGCATTATACCATACTCAATTTCACATAGACATTCAATTGATACAATTTGATAAGTTTATCAATTCAAAATCCAAAACCCTAATAAACTTTTAACACTTAATCAATCACATAAATAGTCAATTAAACTTTATAACTAGGTGATATATGTATTATTATCAATTTAAGTGACCTAATTACCCTTTCTACTTATGCATAGGTTCATCCTACTTATGTATTTAAGCTAATTCAATTTCAATCACACAATTAAACCTACCATTGTTCCATTCAAACATTATTTAAACATAATACTCATTCAATTACTCGATTGTGTCAAACTAGTCAAACCTAACTCCTTACTTTACCATCCATTGCAAATCAAACCTTTCACATGTCCAATTAAGCTAATTATTAAAAACATTATTATGTAATTTATCAATGAACATTAATTAGACTATGGTAAACTATAACCTAAATGGGTTGGCCTACACTTCAAGTTTAACATACATATGTCATTCTTCCAATTAAACTTACTAATCATTTAGTTGATCATTTAATTGTACAATCATACATCCATCCTTAATTGAAGCACCAAATATACTAATTACACATCCAATTACTTAATTAGGTCTAATTAGGCAACACGCATAATCATATATCAAACAAGGTATCATTCCTTAGCACTTAAGATCATGTATTGACTCATAAATGTTTCACTTCACCCATCAAAACTATTCACACCTTTATTATTGTATAAATCCTATGCATGCTTAATCTAGATCATGCCTTCATAAAGTTTCATTCATCAATGTGCAACTACAAACCCAAATAATGACAATATCATTCAATACATGTATATTTAATTAGGCATCATATAATAAAATATCTTAGCTCATAAGATGTGACAGATTAAATAAATGTTACCTTAAGAACTAGCATAAGTTCAGCCTCTCATATATATCTTACCCTCACATAGTCATGTAATTGTTTTCGTACCGCCCCCGAGCGACTCGAAAACGTCCTTTCGATTTTATTTTTGATGGAAAGTGATCTTATTATGAAAAGTGGTGACAAAACATTTTATTGCATACGATGCCGATAAATCGGTCTTATAAAACATTTTGAGTCGCCACCCATTATTTCGGCAATGAGACCGTTTTCAATTTTATTTTATAAAAAGTGACTCCATTTTAAACCCAATTTTATTTAAGGCCAAATTATTAAAAAGACCGGTCAGGCGCACCAAAGCGATTCTGGGTAAGGGAATTGGGTACGTCGGCCCATTGGAAGCCGACGCCCGGAAAAATCGGCCTCTTTTAACCTACAGTTTCTAATTTATTTTAGTTAGAAAAACCAAATTATTTATTTACTTAAACCCAACCCAAATGAATCGGAGCAAGTTCCTATATGGAAAATTATTTAATCATCCCAATCAAATCTAATTATCGCATTTAAAATCATTCAAACCAAAGTAATTAAATCAAATAAATAAAAGACTCGCTCTTGCCTTATGGTTAAAGGCGGGCAACAAACCGAACCTAAAAATACATTCTACCCGATTCAAAATTAAACCCAAAAACCAAAAACCAAAATCAAGCATAATTATTATTTAACACCTAAATCACATTTTATTTTTTTTAATTTAATTCTAAACATGCAAATTATTAACAAACCCATAAATTTAATTTCATTTTTCATTCAACCTCAAATTGTAAAATTCATACAAATAAATATGCAAAATTACATTTTAGTACTCTAAACTTAATTAAATTACAATCTATTCATAATTTGACATCTTCGGATTTATTGGAGAAATTAAACTTTATTCTGTACAAAATTTATTTTTTTTCTTTTTTTTCAAAAAAGTATTTCTGGAATCTTAGAACAGTTGCGTGATGTGAATACTCAAATTTTGAGGCTTCTAATGTTGCTGGTGGCATGTGAAACTCTTTAAATGGAGGAAAGCACGCCTGCTACAGTGCCGTGCCAATTAATTTGACTTTGCTAAAAAGCCAGTTTTCCCGGCCGCGGTGATGGCGGCCGCCCCTAAGGGCGGCGGTAGCCGCTATCGCCAGCGGCTGCAGTCGCCTGTGAATACTCATTTTTTTGAGGCTCAAAGAGCCTGTTTTTCGAGACTGCAAACAGTCCGGCCGGACCGAAGGCCATTTTGGAAGTTCACCGGAAGTGTGCCAATATGGTACTTGAAATGTCCGAAAAATTACGAGGATCACGGAACTGGTCTCGGAATATTTTTTGGAGGTCCGGAACTCCCGGAAAAGCCTCCGGAACGAAAAAAAAAGAGAAAAAGGGGAAAAGGCACACGTGCCCGCCCGCGGGGGTGGGCATACCCGCCCAGGCCAGGCGGGCACGCCCGCCCAAGCCAGGCGGGCATGCCCGCCCAACTAGGGCAGGCGCGCCCGCCCAAGCCAGGCGGGCACGCCCGCCCAGCATGGGCGGGCCCACCCGCCCAAGCCAGGCGGGCACGCCCGCCCTCGAAGGCGGGCAGGGGCGCCCGGGATCACGTTTTTTCTTATAAAAAAGGGCTCTAGGGCTCCGTTTTGAGACACTCAGTCTGTGTTGACGGACGCTCCTTCTCCCTTACGCTCTTTGCGATTCTTTACTGCTTTCTTGCATTTTTTTAATTTTAGTTTTATTTTATTATTGTGATACTTGGTCACCTAAAATTAAATTAATTAAAATTCCCTTAACGAGGAGCTTAACCTGGAGTTAAGAAGTGGCCGTCGATTAAATCAGGTACGTAAACTAAGTTCTGCCTATTTAATTTTAGCACTTCATGCATGCTTCTCTTCTACTCCTAATAACTCTACAATTGCATAAATGCATTTCATGTCATAAACGGCCTCAATTAAATAAAATTAGGCTAAATGCCCGGTTAATCAATAATCGTGGTATTAAAGTCTAGATCGATAGTATTGGCTTAAAATACCTAGTTAATTAATAGCTATGGTATGATTGCCTTTATTTCGAACAGCCTGGCTTAAGTCCAATTAATCAATAATTGTGGCTAAAAAGCCTTAATCAATCACGTTTTGGCAATAAATTGCCTACAATTAAATCAACCACATTTTGGCAATAAATTGCCCACGGTTCAATCAATTTTTGGCAAACAAATTGCCTATAAATTAGATTAACCACTTTTTAGCGACAAATCGCTTAAATTGCAATTTTTGGCTAAAAGCCTTCAAATACCAATTTTGGCACAAATGCCTTAATCACTTTGGCGACAAATCGCCTAATCAATTTTTGGCAAACTGATTGCCTAAATCCATCTTTTTGGCTAAAAGCCATAAATCAATCAATTTTTGGCAGTAATAAGCCCAAACATCAATCTTGGCGACAATCGCCCAATCATCACCTTTTGGCAATCAAATTGCCTAAATCAATCTTTTTGGCTAAAAGCCATTAAAATCAACATTTTTGGCATCAAATGCCTAAAAATCAATCAATTCTTTAGCAAAATGCCTAAACAAAAATGCACAAAGCATACACACACTCATGCATTAAGCATACCCATTCAAAGCCCTTCAAAGAAGGCCTATCGAACTACGTTGACTTTGATCTTCCATTCAAACGGAAGTACGTAGGCACGTTTGGGATTTAACCCCGAGCGGCAAGTCGCAATCACTTAAAATTGGTTCAAATTACATTAATCACTTTGCAAAGCATTCATTCATGGTTAGTTTTGTCAGCATGACATAGTCTCGGGATCCATCTCGGGTTTGCACACCATGCCTTAAACATTGGGTTAATTAATCTAATAATTAGGTTAATTAAAATTGGAGTCACTTAGGGTTTTTTCCTAGTTTACCCTAAAATAATTAAACAAGGTGGCGACTCATACATTCACGTGCATTTCTCCCTTAGTCACATGCATTCATATGCCATGACATTTTGGGGAGGGGTTCACAGTTTGGCGACTTCACTGGGGATGATTCATGTAATCTTTTTGCGTAAGTGGACTACAATTGCTGCATAGACTAACCTGCCCTCTTTTAGGGCATTATTTTAATATGCTTTGTTTTGCAGGGTACCTTAACATGAATCTAGTATTCTTTCTTTAAGGATACGGAATGAGGAGAATTTTAACTTAATTGACAAATTGGATGAAAACATTTAAATTTGTTGATTTATTTTTCACGATTGAGAATCTTTTTCTCCATTGCATAAAAAATGAATTTCAAATGAATTTCTTCTCTCTCTGTTCAAACTTCTGAGTCTAGATAGCAAGTAGCGCTGATCGGCAGGTCTCTTTGATTATGTCGACGGACAGCCAAAGCGTCCTCCCTGTTACCGCAAACCATCCCTAATCCTTTTGGGGGTGGCCCATGAGTATGCGTACCATTGGACCCACGCGAAACTCTTTGTTTCACATGTGGTTAGGTATATCCTTACTCAAGGTTCAAGGGTCCCCTTATAAGCCAATTCTCTATTTGTGTCATAGCCTATAGAACCTATCCTTTAGGACTGTATGCACCCAATGATACGAATCATATCATTAAACAAAGTATGACGTGATGTTGTGCGCATTCATGACATATCATCTCATTAAAAAAAGAACATTCCATTTCAAAAGCTGGAAAATCACATTTTAGTCCATGAGACCTGAAAAATTCACATCTTGGCCCCAAAGGCCCAAAAATTCCCATTTTGGCCACGAAGGCCCAAAAATTCTCAATTTGGCCCCTAAGGCCTAAAAATTCCCAATTTGGCCCCTAAGGCCTAAAAATTTCCAATTTGGCCCCTAAGGCCCTAAAATTCCCAATTTGGCCCCCAAAGGCCCAAAAATTCGCAATTTGGCCACAGAGGCCCAGAAGTTCACATTTTGGCCCCTAAGGCCCAAAAATTCTTAATTTGGCCCCAAAGGCCCAAAAATGCCCAATTCGGCCACACAGGCCTAGAAATTCACATTTTGGCCCCTAAGGCCCAAAAATTTGCAATTTGGCCACAGAGGCCCAAAAATTCTCCATTTGGCCCCAGAGGCCCAAGAATACCCATTTTGGCCCCTAAGGCCCAAAAATTTCCAATTTGGCCTCAAAGGCCCAAAAATTCACATGTTGGCCTCAAAGGCCCAAACATTCACATTTTGGCCCCTAAGGCCCAAGAAAAAATTCTTTGAGAACTTAGGGCCTTTCGAAAAGTCGAGGTATCCAGCCCTAAGCACTCTACCTTACATATCACATCCCATTGGGTCTTATCCTAGGTGTCCTACCCTACCAACGCTACCCTACATTGTTTGGTCATATCACCCCACATCACAAGGGTCAAGTCTAAATACCTTATCCTTACACTACCCTACCTCGCACTATCTCACATACCCTATGAAAACACCTTATATAGGATAGTCTAATCATTTTGACTATGTCCTTTTACAGGTACCCCTCCAAAGATCACCTGTACCCGAAACACCAACTGAGCTCTCACCCACAAGTCCAACAACCCCGACTGCACCAATGGCATCGCTTGCTGATATCCAAACCCTCATTGAACAACTGGAGGCTAGACTGGAGGCCAGAATGGAGGCCAAACTGAATGAGGCCCTGGCCGCCCAAAGGGCCGCCCTGATAGCTGAATTGGGTAATGGGAATGGTAATGGAAATTCGGCCGGAGGAAGTGGACCTGCTGCCTCCAATCAGGGTCCTACTGCTGAACCGACAAACCCTGCCCTTAACCTAGATGACATGCCCTCCAGAACTGCTTCTGAGCTGGAAGCTCAGAAAATGAGAGAGAAGCTGGAATTGTTGGAAAGGTCTATTACTGCCCTTAAGACACACAAGGAAGTGGTGGACATGGACTCCTTGTCCTTGTTCCCCGAAGCAAGATTACCTACAAAATTCAAGATGCCTAACATGGACAAGTTTGACGGAACCACTTGTCCCAAAACGCACCTGAAAATGTATGTGGGTGCCCTCAACCCGTTTGGCCTGAACAGCGAGCTCCTTGCTCAGTTGTTTCAGCAATCTTTGACTGGTGCTGCATTAAGATGGTTTGTAAGCTTGGATCGTTCCAAAATGAAGAATTGGGAGGACATATGCAACGCTTTCAACACGCAGTACCATTATAATATCGAAGTGGATGTTACCCGGAGGGAGCTGGAAACCACTAAACAAAAGAACAATGAGTCCTTCTCCTCGTTCCTTTCGAGGTGGAGAGCCAAAGCTGCTCAAATGATCAACCGACCCTCTGAACAGGAACAAGTTGATATAATAATCAAGAATTTACTACCTGTCTATCAGTCACAGCTTCAAACACAGTACTTGCCTACGTTCCAATCGCTCATTGCGACTGCAACTAAGGTGGAAGACTTAATCCAGTTGGGTCAACTCAAAGAATACTCATATAAGAAGCAGAATCATGCTGGGTCCAGTGAGACAAATGAAATAGCCAGTATAATCCCCACGAATCCTTTACGTGTTGGGAATTTGGGAAGCAATCAGCCAAGGAGGCAATATACTGATCTCGACATGCCAATCCTTTTGGTGTTCCGAGAAGCAGTGAAAGCAAATTTACTGAAGCCTTTAGAAGCAAGGCCATTACCAAACCCCCTGCCCCGGAATTTCAAAGCCAATGAATACTGTGAGTACCATCAAGGACATGGGCATAAGACCGAATCATGCTGGACTTTGAAAAACCGTCTACAAGACCTGGTTGACAATGGGTCCATCATCCCCAAGAGCAAGCTGACCATCAACCAATCCCTTGCCTAACCATGGGATTGATGCAAAAAAAATTTTTTGCTGAACAAGAATCGTTCGATCCTTTCAAACTTTTCTTAGAAATGAATGAAGTTTGTGTCTGAGAAGGTTGAGATCAAACCTCCAAAAAAACAAAGGAATTGTTCAAGACCAACAACAACATGTCTGATCGATTGAAGCATCGAGAAGAACAAAGTCACTACAGTCAATCCAATCCTAGTCCATCACAGTCCACCTAGAGTCTATCTTTTAGGGTCTAGTTTTTTCTTTTCATTTTCATTTTCATTCAGTTCAAATTTGTAAATCTAAGTGTCTTTTGTACACAAATTTTGTCTTATCAATAAAAAGGGATCAGTTTACGTTCCAATCATGTTTATACTCTTTCCCTATCTTTTCCTGTGAAAGCACAAAAAAAAAATTGAAAAAAATATAAAAAAAATTTTGACAAAAAAAGATAATAAAAATTGGCAAAGAAAAATGCATTCATCCTTTCATTTGCTCTGCATCAATCAAAGCTGGGGGCATCCTAAGAAGCACCATCAAAAGGGAAGTTTTGAAGGGTAATCATGGAAAGGATCCAGCAAAGGGTACACAAGACTTCAAACAGTATCGAGGCAAAGCCGATTGAAGGGGTTAGGGCCAGAATGGTTTCTCTGAAAACCCAGGAATGAAAGATGCTCCGACAAGAGAGGTGTCTGAATTTTGAGCTTAAAAGCGACAGAATAAAGAAGTTATGTTTGGAATTGGGTTGGGGTCTGCACGAAGTCGGAATGCTATCCATACACTACTCAAGTCATCTCAGAATCAAGTTGCCTCGAAATTCTTTATGGAGAGGCTGCTTCTAAGCAAGCAAAAGAAAAAACGGGTCAAAAGGAACCTCTGCACAAAAGAAAGAAATCAAGGACAAAGCTACAGGAAATCAAGCTCTCCGTTAAATTCAAGCCCATCAAGGGTAAATGACAAATCATTTCAGCCATAAGGACAAAGACCAAGCGGCTGCTCATATTTAAAAAAAAAAAGAGAGCAAGTTAAAAGAATCAGTCATTTCCACAAATTGGATGACAACAAACACCTTGAAAAATCAAGCGCCAAGCATGGCACAAGTTCAAATGTCCTTCTAAACAAGGATCATTTCTCAAAACAAGGAAAAGGAAGAGTCTCCTCAAAATTCCTTATGGAGAGGAGAACCATTGAGGAAATAAGTTTCAAATTCAGAGGAAGATAAAGTTCAAGAAAAGGAATCAAATTAACCTTAAGAATTCAAACATGGCAAAGCCACAAACTCAAAGCATAAAAGCTTCTTCAACACTCAAGCCCGGAAGGAATCCCGCTAAGATATCAAGCCGGGAAGAAATCCCGCGAAGAAATCAAGCCGAGAAGAAATCCCGCGAAGAAATGAAGCCAGAAATGAATTCTGCATCAACATCAAGTTGGGAAAGAATCCCGCAAAGACATCCAGTCGGGAAGGAATCCCGCTAAGACATCAAGCCGGGAAGAAATCAAGCCGGGAAGAAATCAAGCCGGGAAGAAATCCCGCGAAGAAACCAAGTAGGGAAGGAATCCTGAAGAAATCAAATCGGAAATGAATTCCACAATCAGCATTAAGTCGGAATTGAACTTTGCCCCAACAGCAAGTCGAAAATAATTTCCGCACCAAGACGGAAAGGAATTTCGCACTTACATCAAGACGGAAATGAATTCCGCACCAGCCGAGCACGAAGTTCGCATCCCGGAAGGAACTACGAAAGACCTGATTCTCCCCATCCCATGAAGAGTTCTTGGAGATACGTAGGCAGCCGAAAAGGCACGGTCACAAACATAAGTTGGCATCATAAATAGCAATTTCTCTTTGCCAATATATAAAAAAAAATAATAAAAATAATAAAAAAAGAAAAGAAAAATAAAAGCTGGAGTTGAAAACCCGAAAGGGCGGCTTCAGGCAAGAATTGAGCCCGCTAGGCTGAAAACCCGAAAGGGCGGTCTAGGCAAAAGTTAGGGCAAAGAGCCTGCTAGAGTCGAAAACCCGAAAGGGCGGCTACTAGGCAAAAGTTAAGACAAAAAGAAAAAAAGTGCTTTCAAAGGTCTTCTCGGGAGTATATAAATCATTTTTTCCAGGAATCACTGAGTTCCTTCGAGTCAAAATTCACTACAAGAAAAATGTGAGTCTCTAAATCGAGTCTCCAATGAGTCTCTAAAATCAAGTCTCCATCACCAGTGGTCATTCCACAACGAGTCACAAAAATCGAGTCATTCTCAAAAGTTCGTTTTGAAAGCGTCACTCTTTGAGTCATTCCTCGAAAAAAGAGAGAGAGGAAAATGTCAATTCAATCCCCGGGGTTTCCAAAACAACCCTAAAAAATGTCAAGCATAATCGTTGAGAGGTAATTCTTTAATACCTCGTCTCCACTCGGACCATCGTTTCTTCGATCCTTTCAGACGAGCGATGTCATCCACATTGTCCGTTTCCTCGAGTCATATAAGTGCCTTTGTTCTCTTTGATTCCTCAATCGATTGGATAAGTACAACACCAATGTTTTGAAGTATTCCATGGTCAGCACCATTCTGGGGGCAAGAAGTGATAAGAACCTTCACCATTCTCCCATCACAGAAGTAATCACGGAATTTTTAGTCTTTCATTAAGAAGAAATTCTATTTCAGCTAATAAGGGCATCAACTCTCCCAAGCAGGGGGCAAAATCCTCCAAGTCGGATTCAGGGGCAAGTGTAAAAAAAAAAAAACATACACAACCCAGGGTGGAACCCAACCATCGTCAATCTCTCTTACACAAACCCAGGGTAGAACCCGATTAATGGTTAACCTTTTTTTTTTTCTCTACATAAAACCTAGGGTGAAACCCTAACCAATAGCCAACCTTTCCTTTTCATCCAAAACCAAGCCATTTGATCATTTCGACTTTAGGTGGACCCTTGGTTCTCAAAGGAAAAAAAACAAAAATAAAACAAATCTCTTTTCAAGCCCTCATTAAGAGGCAAAACATCTTTTCAAGCCCTCATTAAGAGGCAAAACATCTTTTCAAGTCCTCTAAGAGGCAAAACATCTTTTTAAGCCCTCATTAAGAGGCAAAATCTCTTTTCAAGCCCTCATTAAGAAGCAAAATCTCTTTTCAAGCCCTCATTAAGAGGCAAAATCTCTTTTCAAGCCCTCATTAAGAGGCAAAACATCTTTTTAAGCCCTCATTAAGAGGCAAAATCTCTTTCCAAGTCCTCTAAGAGGCAAAATCTCTTTTCAAGCCCTCTTTAAGGGGAAAACCTCTTTTTCAAGTCCTCTAAGAGGCAAAATTTCTTTTTAAGTCCTCAAAGAGGCAAAGACATCTTTAAGTAACAAACATAAATCCATGCATTTGATCATTTCATTTCATAGAAAAAAGCAACGGCAGGGTTTCCTCCTCTGCCCATCCTCAAAATTTGCTCCTTCAGACAGCCACTGGCTTTCATAAATCATTTTTATGATAGCCAGTGGGGGGCAACTGTGAATACTCAAATTTTGAGGCTTCTAATGTTGCTGGTGGCATGTGAAACTCTTTAAATGGAGGAAAGCACGCCTGCTACAGTGCCGTGCCAATTAATTTGACTTTGCCAAAAAGCCAGTTTTCCCGGCCGCGGTGATGGCGGCCGCCCCTAAGGGCGGCGGTAGCCGCTATCGCCGGTGGCGGCTGCAGTCGCCTGTGAATACTCATTTTTTTGAGGCTCAAAGAGCCTGTTTTTCGAGACTGCAAACAGTCCGGCCGGACCGAAGGCCATTTTGGATGTTCACCGGAAGTGTGCCCATATGGTACTTGAAATGTCCGAAAAATTACGAGGATCACGGAACTGGTCTCGGAATATTTTTTGGAGGTCCGAAACTCCCGGAAAAGCCTCCGGAACGAAAAAAAAAAGAGAAAAAGGGGAAAAGGCACACGTGCCCGGCAGGGGCGGGCACGCCCGCCCAAGCCAGGCGGGCATGCGGACACGACCGCCCAGCATGGGCGGGCACGCCCGCCCTCGAAGGCGGGCAGGGGCGCCCGGGATCACGTTTTTTCCTATAAAAAAGGGCTCTAGGGCTCCGTTTTGAGACACTCAGTCTGTGTTGACGGACGCTCCTTCTCCCTTACGCTCTTTACGATTCTTTACTGCTTTCTTGCATTTTTTTAATTTTAGTTTTATTTTATTATTGTGATACTTGGTCACCTAAAATTAAATTAATTAAAATTCCCTTAACGAGGAGCTTAACCTGGAGTTAAGAAGTGGCCGTCGATTAAATCAGGTACGTAAACTAAGTTCTGCCTATTTAATTTTAGCACTTCATGCATGCTTCTCTTCTACTCCTAATAACTCTACAATTGCATAAATGCATTTCATGTCATAAACGGCCTCAATTAAATAAAATTAGGCTAAATGCCCGGTTAATCAATAATCGTGGTATTAAAGTCTAGATCGACAGTATTGGCTTAAAATACCTAGTTAATTAATAGTATGGTATGATTGCCTTTATTTCGAACAGCCTGGCTTAAGTCCAATTAATCAATAATTGTGGCTAAAAAGCCTTAATCAATCACGTTTTGGCAATAAATTGCCTACAATTAAATCAACCACATTTTGGCAATAAATTGCCCACGGTTCAATCAATTTTTGGCAAACAAATTGCCTATAAATTAGATTAACCACTTTTTAGCGACAAATCGCTTAAATTGCAATTTTTGGCTAAAAGCCTTCAAATACCAATTTTGGCACAAATGCCTTAATCACTTTGGCGACAAATCGCCTAATCAATTTTTGGCAAACTGATTGCCTAAATCCATCTTTTTGGCTAAAAGCCATAAATCAATCAATTTTTGGCAGTAATAAGCCCAAACATCAATCTTGGCGACAATCGCCCAATCATCACCTTTTGGCAATCAAATTGCCTAAATCAATCTTTTTGGCTAAAAGCCATTAAAATCAACATTTTTGGCATCAAATGCCTAAAAATCAATCAATTCTTTGGCAAAATGCCTAAACAAAAATGCACAAAGCATACACACACTCATGCATTAAGCATACCCATTCAAAGCCCTTCAAAGAAGGCCTATCGAACTACGTTGACTTTGATCTTCCATTCAAACGGAAGTATGTAGGCACGTTTGGGATTTAACCCCGAGCGGCAAGTCGCAATCACTTAAAATTGGTTCAAATTACATTAATCACTTTGCAAAGCATTCATTCATGGTTAGTTTTGTCAGCATGACATAGTCTCGGGATCCATCTCGGGTTTGCACACCATGCCTTAAACATTGGGTTAATTAATCTAATAATTAGGTTAATTAAAATTGGAGTCACTTAGGGTTTTTTCCTAGTTTACCCTAAAATAATTAAACAAGGTGGCGACTCATACATTCACGTGCATTTCTCCCTTAGTCACATGCATTCATATGCCATGACATTTTGGGGAGGGGTTCACACGTGACGCAACTGAGAGTCGCGTGACACGACTATTCTTGTTTGAACAGTTGGGTGACGCGACTGTTCTTTCCCAAGCTTATTTTTCCAACGATTTGTTTAGATCATTTTTTATTTAAATATGCTTTAAGAAAGCCTAAAATGACCAAAGATGAACAGAATACAATTTAACTAAGATTAAACTACTAAAACAATAACAAAATAAATAAAAAATAGATAAAAAAAATACAAAAAGTGTTAAGGAGTTACCTAATCCTCAGATTGAGGATTGTAAATGGCTTAAATGCCTTAACAAATGATGGTTAAGGCGCTCCAGAAGCTTTGTCAACAAGGATTTTAAACACTCACTCTTTTCTTTCTTGATTTTTCTTTTTTATGATTTTTATTTTCACCCTAATTGATATCTAATGGCTATTTTTCTTCAAGGGAACTCAGAAGAGTCTCTGGAGAAAAACCTAGCCGAAAGTGTATTTTTTAGACGACCTAAAAACCAACCCCCGACTGAGAGAAAATGATGAATTTATAGAAGTAGGGCAACAGAGGATAGCTGCGTCACGTAGCTTCCAGCTGTGTGACGCAGCTTTCTTTCTGGACCACAGCCACGTGTTGCTCAGAATAATAAAAAAAACCGTTATGTCGTTTTGGTGACGTCATATAAATCGGAGCTGCGTGACGCAACTGACAGTGCCGCACGCACCTGCATAGCTGCGTGACGCAACTCTTATGCAATCCAGACACTTAGAATTGGTTTAATTTAAATCCTTGGATTAAAAGACTTCTAGATAGCAATAACCCTTCATTCCACATCCTCGTATCCTCATTGGATTAGGTGGGGGCATAAGGACAGGCGTTAACAATTTGCCCCCCCATTTATCATTAATCGTGTAAACAATTAATGTTAAAGTGGCTCATTGATGCGCCTTCAATCGTGGGTTGAATGAAATGGTTGTCTTGATCATCTGGTCACGTCCAAAGCTCAGTCTGATCAGCTTTGTTGGCTCCAGTCGGATCTATAATCATCTCCAAAGCTCTTTCTAATTGGCTTTGAAAACACCTCCGAAGCTCGGTCTGATCGACCTGAAGGATTTTAGTTATGTCCGAAGCTCAGTCTGATCGGCTTTGTTGTTCACCTCCTTAGCACAATCTGATCGGCTTTAGAGGGTTTGGTTGAGTTTACTTGAATGCTCCAGTCGGACTACATCAGCGTTTTAATCGTCAATAGTCATTTGGCCACGTCCCAGGTTTTATTGACCAATCAGCTTCGTAATGCATCATCACTAATTGGTATTGAGATTGTCCTGATCAGCTTCGTAATACACCATCAATAATCAGGAAAAGGATCCAAACAGCTTCGTGATATACCATCACTGCTTGGTGGGACCAAACGACTTCTAGAAACCATCACCGATTGACCTGAAAATATTTTCAAGCGAAAAGAGCAATTTCTGTGTACAAACAGATCTCGCCTTTGTTAAATGTGGGAGCATCACATGCCCCCATGCATTAATAATCATAAACTTTGAAATTTGAAATTTTGCATCAAGGCAAAAGATTTTATTTTTTGCCCCCAGTTTGGAATTCCGTCCCGGGACCAAAAATATTATCTTTTAAGCAAACCTTGAAAACTTTATTTTTTATCCATAGCAAAAATTTTTGAAATTTTAGCAAAAATTTTGTTAAATTTTTCTAGTCTTAAGTTTTTAGGTATACCCTTCCTGATGCGGTGTTTGAAAGAAAACTTATCTGAGGATAATTTGGTGAATTTGATGATTTTGCCCCCTGTGTGGCGAGTAGATGGAATTATTGAAGTATACGAGCCGCACACCGACTCCAAATTTCCTAAATAAGTCGACTTGTGCTTTGATGGGTTTTTGATGGGCTTGGGCCCATTAACCCTTTTCCTTTATAAATAACCTTTTACTTTTCATTCTTTTTTACTTTAAACTTTCAAACTTCCAAACTCTCTGAACTCCAACAACTATGGCCCAAGTTCCTGAGATTCCTGCTTCTGCCTACACTCCCGAGATGGAGACTATGGGTGTGATCCCAGATATCCCTGTCTTCGAGGGTGATCGGATTCCTGTGAGCCGCAACGCCCTTAATTCTGGTACGCGGCCTCTTCAATTTCTTCCGGTACCGGGCTCCAATTTTTCGATTCGATACAATACTGACGCGATGTGCGGTTTCCAGAGTGAGGTAAGTGAATTACACTTGAATTTCTTGCTTTCTGTGTGATTCTGGGTGATTTTTGAATGAATATTTGCGTTCTTCATGCTGTCTGTTCGTCGACAGTGGTGTCACGCAGGAGAGAGTTGCATGACGCAGCTGTTCTCTTGTGAATAATAGCGTGACACAGCTGTTCTCTTGTGAACAATTGCGTGACGCATCTGTTCAAAGCTGCGTGACCCCTCTATTTCTGAACTTTGATTTTGATCCTTTTGCACATCTTGATACCTTATTTGTTGTCTTTCAACAGATGCGTCATGCTATGAATACTCAAATTTTGAGGCTCAAAAAGCCTGTTTTCCCGGAATGCAAACAGTCCGGCTGGACCGGAGGCCATTCGGAAAGTTCACCGAAAGTATGCCAATATGGTACTTGAAGCGTCCAGAAAATTACGAGGATCGCGGAACTGGTCCTGGAATATTTTTTGGAGGTACGGAACTCCCAGAAAAGCCTTTGGAATGAAAAACTAGCGAGTGGACAGGATAGGGTGGCAGCGCCCGCCGTCCACAGCGGCAGCACCCGCCCTCCAGCCGGGGTTTTCCCTATAAATACAACCCCGAATCGACAGTTTTAGGAGCCCGGGTCTTTGTTGACGGACGCTCTCTTCTCTCCTACACTCCTTGCGGTTCTTCTACTGCTTTTCTGTATTTAGTTTAGGCTCTTATTACTCTGCTGTTGTGATATTTGGTCACTTAATTGAATTAATTTTAATTAATATTCCCCAAAGAAGGAGCTTAATCTGGAATTTTCAAACTGAAGCTAAGAAGCGGCCGCCGATTAACTCAGGTAATAATGAAACTCTGCCCATTTAATTTCAGCATTTTGTGCATATTCTCTTCTACTCTAAACTCTAATTAAATAACTGCATTCACACCATCGTCATCTTGGCAGCAAATTGCCTTAAGTAGATAAGTTTAGGCTAAAATGCCCGGTTATTCAATAATCGTGGTATTAATGCTAAACTCCGAACATATTGGCTAAAGGGCCTAGTTAATTAATAACTACGGTGTAATTGCCTTTATTTCGAACAGTTCGGCTAAAGGTCCAATTAATCAATAATTGTAGCTAAAAGCCTTAATCAATCACGTTTTTTGGTAACAAATTGCCTACGGTTTAATCAATCATGTTTTGGCAACAAATTGCCTACGGTTTAATCAATCGCTTTTGGCAACAAATTGCCTATAATTCAAATAACCACTTTTTTGGCGACAAATCGCCCAAATATCACCTTTTCTTTGGCAATAAATTGCCTAAATTACATATCATCTTTTGGCACGAATGCCTTAATCATTTTGGCAACAAATCGCCCGACAAAACCCTTTTTGGCGACAAATAGCCCAAACCTCAATTTTTTGGCAATAAATTGCTCAATCAAACACCTTTTGGTAACAAATGCCTAAAACAAAAAAAAAAATCAATCAATCTTTGGCAAAAATGCCTAAAAAAATGCACGAAGCATGCACACACTCATGCATGAAGCATACCCCTTCAAAATGCCTTTGAATAGGCTTTATCGAACTACGTCGGCTTTGATCTCTCATTCAAACGAGAGTACATAGGCACGTTCGGGATTTAACCCCCAGCGGCAAGTCGAAATCATCAAAACACTTTACTGGTCCAATTGCATCAATTTACCTTGCAAGGCATTTACACTTAGGTTAGTTAATCAGCATGACATAGTCTCGGGATCCACCTCGGGTTCGTAGATTGTGCCTTAAACTTTGGGGTAATTAATCTAGACTTGGTTAATTAAATTTGGAGTCATTTAGGGTTCTTTCTTAGTTTTCCCTTATAAAAATAAACTAGGTGGCGACTTCATAAAACACACATGTGAGCATACCGCATTCGAGCATTAATTTTGCCTTGCGGGGAGGGTTCACAATTTGGCGACTCTGCTGGGGAGCTATGTAATCATTTTGCATAAAATGGGCTACAATTGCTGCATCAACTAACCTGCCCTTCTTTAGGGTATTATTTTGTTGTGCTTTGTTTTGTACAGGTACCCTAACACGAATCAAGTGTTCTTTCTTTAAGAATACTTGATAAGGAAATTTGGACTTAATTGTAAAATTTAATGAAAACATTTAAATTTGTTGATTTATTTGCACGATTGAGAATCTTTTTCTCCATTGCATAAAAAATGAATTTCAAATGAATTTCTTCTCTTCTGTTCAAACTTCTGAGTCTGGATAGCGAGTAGCACTGATCGGCAGGTCTCCTTGATTATGTCGATGGACAGCCAAAGCGTCCTCCCTGTTACCGCAAACCATCCCTAATCCTTTTGGGGGTGGCCCATGAGTATGCATACTGTTGGACCCATGCGAAACTCTTTGTTTCACATGTGGTTAGGTATATCCTTACTCAAGGTTCAAGGGTCCCTTAATAAGCCAATTTTCTATTTGTGTCATAGCCTATAGAACCTATCCTTTAGGGCTGTATGCACCCAATGATGTGAGTCATATCATTAAAACGAATTATGACGTGATATTGTGTGCATTCATGACATATCATAAACATTAAAAACATTAAAAAGAACACAAAATATTCTTTTTAGTCATGCACAATTGGACAAAGGAGTCGATCTACCTCACATTCAGCCACCCTGATACACAATACTACCCACTGTACCCTAATCCAGCTACCTTTATCCTACCAGGTACCCACTGTTCGAGTGCCTATCCAAGTTCCAGCTTCACCAACCTCACCAGCTTCACCAACTTCACCAACTTCAACTACACCAATGGCATCACTTGCTGACATCCAAAATCTTATGGAACAACTGGAAGCCAGAATGGAGACTAGAATGAATGAGGCATTAGCTGCCCAGAGAATTGTCCTAATAGCTGAACTAGGTAGTGGTAATGGAAATGGGGCTTCCACTGCGGGAAGGGATCCTGCTATCTCCAATCAGGGACCTGCTGCTGCACCGACATCCTCAAACCCTACCCTTAACCTGGATGACATGCCCTCCAGAACTGCTGCTGAGCTGGAAGCTCAGAAAATGAAAGAAAAACTGGAACTCTTGGAAAGGTCAATCACTGCCCTTAAAACACATAAGGAAGTGGTGGACATGGACTCCTTGTCCTTGTTCCCTGAAGCAAGATTGCCGACAAAGTTCAAGATGCCTAACATGGATAAGTTTGATGGAACCACTTGTCCCAAAACGCACCTGAAAATGTATGTGGGTGCCCTCAACCCGTTTGGCTTGAACAGCGAGCTCCTTGCTCAATTGTTTCAACAATCTCTGACCGGTGCTGCTTTGAGATGGTTTGCCAGCCTGGATCGGACTAAAATGAAGACCTGGGAAGACATTTGCAATGCGTTTAACACGCAGTACCACTATAATATAGAGGTGGATGTTACTCGGAGAGAACTGGAAACCACCAAACAAAAGAGCAACGAACCCTTTTCCTCGTTCCTTACGAGGTGGAGGGCCAAGGCCGCCCAAATGATCAATCGGCCTTCAGAACAAGAACAGGTAGACATAATCATCAAAAATCTGCTGCCTATCTACCAACAACAACTGCAAACTCAGTACCTACCAACGTTTTAGTCGCTCATTGCTATTGCAACCAAGGTAGAGGATTTAATCCAAATGGGTCAACTGAAAGAAGACTTGGGTACCTCAAAATATAAGAAGTCTAGTGTGAATACCCAAATTTTGAGGCTCAAAGAGCCAGTTTTCCCGGACTGCAAACAGTCCGGCCGGGCCGGAGGCCATTCGGAAAGTTCACTGGAAGTATGCCAATATGGTACTTGAAACGTCCGGAAAATTACGAGGATCAAGGAACTGGTTCCGGAATAATTTTTGGAGGTCCAGAACTTTCGGAAAAACCCCCGGAACAAAAAATAGCAGAATCACCGGCCTCGGTGGCTCGGGCTGCCGGGTAGGGCACCGGCTCCGACGGCCCAGGCCGCCGAAACAGTCCGTTTTTGCCTATAAATACAGCCCCGGTGTGACCTTTCAATTCACTCAGTCTGTGTTGACGGACGCTCCTTCTCCCTTACGCTCCTTGCGTTTTCTTTTACTGCTTTTCTGCATTTTTAATTTAGCTTTTATTGCTTTCTTGCTTTAATATTTGGCCACTTAAATTAAATTAATTCTAAATTAATATTCCCCAAACGAGGAGCTTAATCCGGAGTTTTTTCAAGCTGAAGCTAAGAAGCGGTCATCGGTTAACTCAGGTAAATAAACAAAACTCTGCTCATTTTATTTTAGCACTTCATGCATATTTCTCTTCTACTCCTAATAACTCTACAACTGCATAAACATATTCATGTCATCAATTAGGCAAATAAACTGCTTCAATCAAATATGATTAAGCTTAAATACCCGGTTAATTAATAATCGTGGTATTAATGCTAAATCCGACAATATTGGCTAAAAAGCCCAGTTAATTAATAACTACGGTTTAATTGCCTTTATTTCGAATAGTTCGGCTTAAGTCCAATTAATCAATAATTGTGGCTAAAAAGCCTTAATCAATCACGTTTTGGCAACAAATTGCCTACAATTAAATCAACCACATTTTGGCAACAAATTGCCCACGGTTCAATCAATTTTAGCAAACAAATTGCCTATAAATTAGATTAACCACTTTTTAGCGGCAAATCGCTTAAATCAGAAGTTTTGGCAAAATGCCTTAGAATTAATCAATCTTTTGGCTAAAAGCCTTCAAACAATCATTTTGGCGACAATCGCCTAAATCACATCAACTTTTTGCAAAAATTGCCTAAATCAATTCATTTTGGCTAAAAGCCTTAAATCAGTCATTTTGGCGACAAACGCCCGAATAATCACTTTTGGCAAACAAATTGCCTAAATCTTTTGGCTAAACGCTTTCCAATACCAACTTTTGGCACAAATGCCTTAATCACTTTGGCGACAAATCGCCTAACCAATTTTTGGCAATAAATTGCCTAAATCAATTTATTTCGGCTAAAAGCCTTAAAATCAATCAATTTTGGCGACAATCGCCTAAATCACAACATTTTTGGCAACAATTGCCTGAATTAATCTTTTTGGCTAAAAGCCATTAAAATCAACGCTTTTGGCATCAAATGCCTAAAAATCAATTTTCAGGCAGAGTGCCTAAACAAAATGCACAAAGCATACACACACTCATGCATAAAGCATTCCCATTCAAAGCCCTCTAAAAGAGGCCTATCAAACTACGTTGACTTTGATCTTCCATTCAAACGGAAGTACGTAGGCACGTTTGGGATCTAACCCCGAGCGGCAAGTCAAAATCACATAAACATTTTCATCGGTCCAATTACATCCTTGCAAAGCATTTCTTTCATTGGTTAGTTTAATCAGCATGACATAGTCTCGGGATCCACCTCGGGTTCGTAGACCATGCCTTAACATTGGGTTAATTAATCTAGCATTTAGGTTAATTAAAATTGGAGTAACTTAGGGTTTTTCCTAGTTTACCCTAAAATAACTAAACAAGGTGGGGACTCATACATTCACGTGCATTTCTGCCCTTAGTCACACGCATTCATATGCCATGATGTTTGGGGAGGGGTTCACAGTTTGGCGACTCTGCTGGGGACATCATGTAATCATTTTACATGAAGAGGACTACGATTGTTGTGTAAACTAACTGGCCCTTCTTTAGGGTATTATTTTACTATGCTTGGTTTTGCAGGGTACCCCAACAAAAAAAAAATCCAGTATTCTTTCGTTAAGAATACGAGATGAGGAAATTTGGACTCAATTTGTACAATTTAATTAAAACATTTTCAAATTTGTTGATTTATTTGCATGATTGAGAATCTTTTTCTCCATTGCATAAAAAATGAATTTCAAATGAATTTCTTCTCTCTCTGTTCAAACTTCTGAGTCTGGATAGCAAGTAGCACTGATCGGCAGGTCTCTTTGATTATGTCGACGGACAGCCAAAGCGTCCTCCCTGTTACCGCAAACCACTCCTAATCCTTTTGGGGGTGGCCCATGAGTATGCGTACTGTTGGACCCACGTGAAACTCTTTGTTTCACATGTGGTTAGGTATATCCATACTCAAGGTTCAAGGGTCCCTTATAAGCCAATTCTCTATTTGAGTCATAGCCTATAGTACCTATCCTTTAGGGCTGTATGCACCCAATGATGCTGAATCATTCCATTAAAATGAATTATATTGTTATGTTGTGCTCATTCACGCATTCACCCCATACTTCACCAAAAAACAAATTCTCAATTTGGCCCCAAAGGCCCAAAAATTCCTAATTTGGTCCCTAAGGCCCAAAAATTCCCAATTTGGCCTTAGGGGCCCAAAAATTCCCAATTTGGCCCCGAAGGCTCAAAAATTCTCAATTTGGCCCCTAAGGCCCAAAAGTTCGCAATTTGGCCATAGAGGCCCGAGAATTCACATTTTGGCCACGAAGGCCCAAAAATTCCCAATTTGGCCTCAAAGGCCTCAAAATTCACATTTTGGCCCTTAAGGCCCAAAAAAAAAAGATTCTTTGAGAACCAGGGGCCTTTCGAAAAGTCGAGGTGTCCAGCCCTAAGCACTCTACCTTACATATCACATCCCATTGGGTCCTATCCTGGGTGTCTTAGCATACCAACATTACCCTACCACACAGGGTCAAACCATCCCATTTCACAAGGTCAAGTCCAAATACCCTACCTCACACTATCTCACATACCCTATGAAAACACCTTATATAGGATAGTCTAATCGTTTTGGCTATGTCCTTTCACAGGTACCCCTCCAAAGACCACTTGTACTCGAAACACCAACTGAGCTCTCACCCACAAGTCAAACAACCCCAACTGCACCAATGGCATCACTGTCTGACATTCAAAGCCTTATGGAACAACTGGAAGCCAGTATGGAGGCCAGAATGAATGAGGCCTTAGCTGCACAGAGGACTGCCCTAATAGCTGAACTAGGTGGTGGTAATGGAAATGGAGCTTCAGCCGGGGGAAGTGGACCTGCTGCCTCCAATCAGGGACCCGGCGCTGCACCGACGTCCTCAAACCCTGCCCTGGATGACATGCCCTCTGGAACTGCTTCTGAGCTAGAAGCTCAGAAAATGAGAGAGAAGCTGGAATTGTTGGAAAGGTCTATTATTGCTCTCAAGACACACCAGGAAGTGGTGGACATGGACTCCTTGTCCTTGTTCCCCGAAGCAAGATTACCTACAAAATTCAAGATGCCTAACATGGACAAGTTTGACGGAACCACTTGTCCCACAACGCATCTGAAAATGTATGTGGGTGCCCTCAACCCGTTTCGCCTGAACAGCGAGCTCCTTGCTCAGTTGTTTCAGCAATCTTTGACTGGTGCTGCATTAAGATGGTTTGTAAGCTTGGATCGTTCCAAAATGAAGAATTGGGAGGACATATGCAATGCTTTCAACACACAGTACCATTATAATATCGAAGTGGATGTTACCCGGAGGGAACTGGAAACCACTAAACAAAAGAACAATGAGCCCTTCTCCTCGTTCCTTTCAAGGTGGAGAGCCAAAGCTGCTCAAATGATCAACCGACCCTCTGAACAGGAACAAGTTGATATAATAATCAAGAATTTACTGCCTGTCTACCAGTCACAACTTCAAACACAGTACTTGCCTACGTTCCAATCGCTCATTGCGACTGCAACTAAGGTGGAAGACTTAATCCAGTTGGGTCAACTCAAAGAAGACTCATACAAGAAGCAAAATCATGCTGGACTTTGAAAAACCGCCTACAAGACCTGGTTGACAATGGGTCCATCATCCCCAAGAGCAAGCTGAACATCAACTAATCCCTTGCCTAACCATGGGATTAATGCAAAAAAAAATTGTTGAATAAGAATCGTTCGAACCTTTCGAACTTTTCTTAGAAATAAATGAAGTTTGTGCCTGAGAAGGTTGAGATCAAGCCTCCAAAAGAACAAAGGAATTGTTCAAGACCAACAACAACATGTCTGATCGATTGAAGCATCGAGAAGAACAAAGTCACTACAGTCAATCCAATCCTAGTCCATCACAGTCCACCTAGAGTCTATCTTTTAGGGTCTAGTTTTTTTTTTTCTTTTCATTTTCATTTCCATTCAAGTTTTCATTCAATTCAAATTTGTAAATCTAAGTGTCTTTTGTACACAAATTTTGTCTTATCAATAAAAAGGGATTAGTTTACGTTCCAATCATGTTTATACTCTTTCCCTATCCTTTCCTGTGAAAGCAAAAAAAAATCGAAAAAAAATAATAAAAAATCGAAAAAAAAATGATGACAAAAAAAAGATAATAAAAATTGGCAAAGAAAAATGCATTCATCCTTTCATTTGCTCTGCATCAATCAAAGTTGGGGGCATCCTAAGAAGCACCATCAAAGGGGAAGTTTTGAAGGGTAATCATGGAAAGGATCCAGCAAAGAGTACGCAACACTTCAAACAATACCGAGGCAAAGCCGATTGAAGGGGTTAGGGCCAGAATGGTTTCTCCGAAAACCCGGGAATGGAAGATGCTCCGACAGAGAGGTGTTTGAATTTTGAGCTTAAAAGGGATAGAATAAAGAAGTTATTGGGTTGGGTCTGCACGAAGTCGCAATGCTATCCATACATCTCAGAATCAAGTTGCCTCGAAATTTTTTATGGAGAGGCTGCTTCTAAGCAAGCAAAAGGAAAAACGGGACAAAAGGAACCCCTGGTCAAAAGGAAGCAAACAAAGTAAAAGAAAAAATGGGTCAAAAGGAACTTTTGCATAAAAGAAAGAAATCAAGGACAAAGCTATAGGAAATCAAGTTGTCAAAAAACGGGTCAACTACAAGCTCTCCGTTAAATTCAAGCCCATCAAGGGTAGATGACAAATCATTTCAGCCATAAGGACAAAGATCAAGCGGCTGCTCATATTTTAAAAAAAAAAGCAAGTTAAAAGAAGCAGTCATTTCCACAAATTGGATGACAACAAACACCTTGAAAATCAAGCGCCAAGCATGGCACAAGTACAAGTGTCCTTATAAACAAGGACCATTTCTCAAAACAAGGAAAAGGAAGAGTCTCCCCAAAATTCCTTATGGAGAGGAGAACCATTGAGGAAATAAGTTTCAAATTCAGAGGAAGATAAAGTTCAAGAAAAGGAATCAAATTAACCTCAAGAATTCAAACATGGCGAAGCCACAAACTCAAAGCATAAAAGCTTCTTCAACACTCAAGCCACTCAAGTTACCACCACAATGTGGGTATTCAAAACTCTTTGTGATGAATACAAGTCATATTTCAGTCAACCAGTGGTAAAACCACTAGAACAACAAAGTCAGATTCGCCTAGGGTCATCACTATCATACGAGCTCGAGTCGATAAGTTGATTCAACATCAAGTCGGGAAGGAATCCCGTAAAGACATCCAGTCGGGAATGAATCCCGTAAAGATAGCAAGCCGGGAAGAAATCCCGTGAAGAAAATCAAGGCAGCAATGAATTCTGCATCAACATCAAGTCGGGAAGGAATCCCGCAAAGACATCCAGTCGGGAAGGAATCCCGCAAAAGACATCAAGCCGGGAAGAAATTCCGCGAAGAAATCAAGTCAGAAATGAATTCTGCATCAACATCAAGTCGGGAAGGAATCCCGCAAAGACATCCAGCCGGGAAGGAATCCCGCAAAGACATCAAGCCGGGAAGAAATCCCGTGAAGAAATTAAGTTAGAAATGAATTCTGCATCAACATCAAGTCGGGAAGGAATCCCGCAAAGACATCAAGCCGGGAAGGAATCCCGCAAAGACATCAAGCCGGGAAGAAATCCCGCGAAGAAATCAAGTCAAAAATGAATTCTGTATTAATATCAAGTCGGGAAGGAATCCCGAAGAAATCAAATCGGAAATGAATTCCACAATCAGCATTAAGGCGAAATTGAATTTTGCCCCAACAGCAAGTCGGAAATAAATTTCGCACCAAGACGGAAAGGAATTTCGCGCTAACATCAAGTCGGAGATGGATTCCGCACCAGCCGAGCACGAAGTTCGCATCCCAGAAGGAACTACGAAAGACCTGATTCTCCCCATCCCCCGAAGAGTTCTTGGAGATACGTAGGCAGCCGCAAAGGCACGGTCACAAACATAAGTTTGCATCATAAATAGCATTTTCTCTTTGCCAATATAAAAAATAAAAAAAAAATAAAAAAAAAGAGAAGAAAAGAAAAATAAAAGCTGGAGTTGAAAACCCGAAAGGACGGCTTCAGGCAAGAATTGAGCCCGCTAGGCTGAAAACCCGAAAGGGCAGTCTAGGCAAAAGTTAGGGCAAAGAGCCTGCTAGAGTCAAAAACCCGAAAGGGCGGCTACTAGGCAAAAGTTAAGAAAAAAAAAAAACAACAAAAAGTGCTTTCATGAATTCTTTTAGAAAGTCCATTTTTGTAGGATAAACAGCAAAGTATGTCCTTAAAAGAAAAAAAAAATCCCTTTCAAAGGTCTCCTTGGGAGTATATAAATCATTTTTTCCAGGAATCACTGAGTTCCTTCGAGTCAAAATTCACTACAAGAAAAATTTGAGTCTCTAAATCGAGTCTCCAATGAGTCTCTAAAATCAAGTCTCCATCACCAGTGGTCACTCCACAACGAGTCACAAAACTCGAGTCATTCTCAAAAGTTCGTTTTGAAAGCGTCACTCTTTGAGTCATTCCTCGAAAAAAGAGTGAGAGGAAAATGTCAATTTAATCCCCGGGGTTTCCAAAACAACCCTAAAAATGTCAAACATAATCGTTGAGAGGTAATGTCAAACATAATCGTTGAGAGGTAATTCTTTAATACCTCGTCTCCACTCGGACCATCGTTTCTTCGATCCTTTCAGACGAGCGATGTCATCCACATTGTTCGTTTCCTCGAGTCATATAAGTGGCTTTGTTCTCTTTGATTCCTCAATCGATTGGACAAGTACAACACCAATGTTTTGAAGTATTCCATGGTCAGCACCATTCTGGGGGCAAGAAGTGATAAGAACCTTCACCATTCTCCCATCACAGAAGTAATCACGGAATTTTTAGTCTTTTATTAAGAAGAAATTCTATTTCAGCTAATAAGGGTATCAATTCTCTCAAGCAGGGGGCAAAATCCTCCAAGTCGGATTCAGGGGCAAGTGTTATAAAAAAAAACATACACAACCCAGGGTGAAACCCAAACATCGTCAATCTCTTTTACACAAACCCAGGGTAGAACCCGGTTAATGGTTAACCTTTTTTTACATAAAACCTAGGGTGAAACCCTAACCAATAACCAACCATTTTTTTTTTGCACCCAAAACCAAGCCATTTGATCATTTCAACTTTAGGTGGACCCTTGGTTCTCAAAGAAAAATACAAAAATAAAACAAATCTCTTTTCAAGCCCTCATTAAGAGGCAAAACATCTTTTCAAGCCCTCTAAGAGGCAAAATCTCTTTTCAAGCCCTCATTAAGAGGCAAAACATCTTTTCAAGTCCTCATTAAGAGGCAAAACATTTTTTCAAGCCCTCTAAGAGGCAAAATCTCTTTTCAAGCCCTCATTAAGAGGCAAAACATCTTTTCAAGTCCTCTAAGAGGCAAAATCTCTTTTCAAGCCCTCATTAAGAGGCAAAACATCTTTTCAAGTCCTCTAAGAGGCAAAATCTCTTTTCAAGCCCTCATAAAGAGGCAAATCTCTTTTCAAGCCCTCATTAAGAGGCAAAACATCTATTCAAGTCCTCTAAGAGGCAAAATCTCTTTTCAAGCCCTCATAAAGAGGCAAATCTCTTTTCAAGCCCTCTAAGAGGCAAAATCTCTTTTCAAGCCCTCATTAAGAGGCAAAACATCTTTTCAAGCCCTCATTAAGAGGCAAAAACATCTTTAAGTTGCAAACATAAATCCATGCATTTGATCATTTCATTTTAGAGAAAAAAACCAACGGCGGGGTTTCCTCCTCTGCCCATCCTCAAAATTTGCTCCTTCAGACAACCACCGACTCCCATAAATCATTTTTTTATGGTTGCCGGTGGGGGGCAATTGTGAATACCTAAATTTTGAGGCTCAAAGAGCCAGTTTTCCCGGACTATAAACAGTCCGGCCGAGCAGGAGGCCATTCGGAAAGTTCAACGGAAGTATGCCAATATGATTCTTGAAACGTTCGGAAAATTACGAGGATCACGGAACTGGTCCCGGAATATTTTTTGGAGGTCCGGAACTTCCGGAAAAACCCCCGGAACAAAAAATAGCAGAACCACAGGCCTCGGTGGCTCGGGCCGCCGGGTCACCGGCCCCGGCGGCCCAGCCGCCGAGTTCCGGCGCGGCCCGGCCGCCCAACCCGGGGGCCCAGCCGCCGAAACAGTCCGTTTTTGCCTATAAATACAGCCCCGGTGTGACCTTTCAACTCACTCAGTCTGTGTTGACGGACGCTCCTTCTCCCCTACGCTCCTTGCGTTTTCTTTTACTGCTTCTCTGCATTTTTAATTTAGCTTTTATTGCTTTCTTGCTTTAATATTTGGCCACTTAAATTAAATTAATTCTAAATTAATATTCCCCAAACGAGGAGCTTAATCCGGAGTTTTTTCAAGCTGAAGCTAAGAAGCGGTCATCGGTTAACTCAGGTAAATAAACAAAACTCTGCTCATTTTATTTTAGCACTTCATGCATATTTCTCTTCTACTCCTAATAACTCTACAACTGCATAAACACATTCATGTCATCAATTAGGCAAATAAACTGCCTCAATCAAATATGATTAAGCTTAAATACCCGGTTAATTAATAATCGTGGTATTAATGCTAAATCCGACAATATTGGCTAAAAAGCCCAGTTAATTAATAACTACGGTTTAATTGCCTTTATTTCGAACAGTCCAGCTTAAGTCCAATTAATCAATAATTGTGGCTAAAAAGCCTTAATCAATCACGTTTTGGCAACAAATTGCCTACAATTAAATCAACCACATTTTGGCAACAAATTGCCCACGGTTCAATCAATTTTGGCAAACAAATTGCCTATAAATTAGATTAACCACTTTTTAGCGGCAAATCGCTTAAATCAGAAGCTTTGGCAAAATGCCTTAGAATTAATCAATCTTTTGGCTAAAAGCCTTCAAACAATCATTTTGGCGACAATCGCCTAAATCACATCAAGTTTTGGCAAAAATTGCCTAAATCAATTCATTTTGGCTAAAAGCCTTAAATCAGTCATTTTGGTGACAAACGCCCGAATAATCACTTTTGGCAAACAAATTGCCTAAATCTTTTGGCTAAACGCCTTCCAATACCAACTTTTGGCACAAATGCCTTAATCACTTTGGCGACAAATCACCTAACCAATTTTTGGCAATAAATTGCCTAAATCAATTTATTTCGGCTAAAAGCCTTAAAATCAATCAATTTTGGCGGCAATCGCCTAAATCACAACATTTTTGGCAACAATTGCCTGAATTAATCTTTTTGGCTAAAAGCCATTAAAATCAACACTTTTGGCATCAAATGCCTAAAAATCAATTTTCAGGCAGAGTGGCTAAACAAAATGCACAAAGCATACACACACTCATGCATAAAGCATTCCCATTCAAAGCCCTCTAAAAGAGGCCTATCGAACTACGTTGACTTTGATCTTCCATTCAAACGGAAGTACGTAGGTACATTTGGGATCTAACCCCGAGCGGCAAGTCGAAATCACATAAACATTTTCATCGGTCCAATTACATCCTTGCAAAGCATTTCTTTCATTGGTTAGTTTAATCAGCATGACATAGTCTCGGGATCCACCTCGGGTTCGTAGACCATGCCTTAACATTGGGTTAATTAATCTAGCATTTAGGTTAATTAAAATTGGAGTAACTTAGGGTTTTTCCTAGTTTACCCTAAAATAACTGAACAAGGTGGCGACTCATACATTCACGTGCATTTCTGCCCTTAGTCACACGCATTCATATGCCATGATGTTTGGGGAGGGGTTCACACCTAGCCAAGCTAGCAAAGTTCACGAAGTGGCAAGTATCACCCCCACGAATCCTTTACGTGTGGGGAATATGAGAAATGGCAGCCAGTCGAGGAGGACTTAGACTGATCTCGGGATGCCAATCCTTTTTGTATTCCGAGAGGCTGTCAAGGCAAATTACATTAAGCCTTTGGAAGCAAGGCCACTACCCAACCCATTGCCGAGGAACTATAGGGCTAATGAATACTGTGAGTACCATCAGGGTAACGGGCACAAGACTGAAGCATGCTGGACGCTTAAGAACCGTATCCAAAACCTGGTGGATAACGGTTCAATCATTCCAAAGAGTAAGCCAAATATTAGCACTAATCCTTTACCAAATCACGGGATAAATGCTATCGTTGCTGGTCAGGAATTGATCGATCCTTTCGAACTATTCCTAGAAATGAATGACATCTGTGTCCTGGACCTGAATGACTTATCTGAAGAGGTCGATGCAATGACCAGGAGTGGGAGACATTATGAACCAATAGTTCTGGACAAAGTCCAAAATAAGCCCTACCAAAGGGCAGCTGAGCCAAAGGAAGACCCGGTACTCTCGCAGTTAAAAAAGACCCAGGCTAGGGTATCAATTTGGGAACTTCTGGCATCATCTTTCCCTCATCGCCAAGCCCTTTGCAAGGCCTTGAGTCGGCTACAAACATCGGTGGAGGTTAGCCTTGAAGTGCTGGTATCCACCCTTACACAAGCATCCAAGATGCAAAGCATTGGGTTTTCTGACGATGACTTGCCCAAAGAAGGAGGCAGTCACAATGATGCACTCTACGTTACTGTTTAGACTAGAGAAAAGACTGTGCCCATGGTTCTCATTGACAATGGGTCAGCATTGAATGTCTGCCCACTAAGGGTAGCTGGCTGTCTGGGGCTGGAGGAAGCAGATTTCAGTCCACCGGACCAGATAGTCAAAGCTTATGATAGCACCCGCAGGAAAGTGTTGGGGGTTGCTACATTGAAATTAGCAATTGGGCCAACTATGATGGAGGTCCCGTTCCAAGTAATTGATGTGCCTACCAGTTTCAACCTACTCCTGGGGCGACCATGGATACATCATACTAAGGCGGTGCCCTCTTCTCTGCATCAAAAGGTCAAGTTTCCTTACGAGGGCAAAGTTATCACTATTCAGGGGGATGACTATAGCCAACTGAAGAAGACAAAGGGTCAGCCTCTCTTTGAGGTCAACCCTGAGAATGCCAACCTGCCCCTCTCAGGATTTCAATATGACACAGTACAGTGCATAGAGGGAAAAACTGCAAACTCTCGAATTCTCTTTAATTTCGGGACGATGCAAGTAAACTGCATGGTTCCTTTAATGCTGAAAATGTCCTACCTGCCGGGAATGGTTATGGCAAGGTCCAGAAAGACATACCCCACACTGCAAGCTTGGGAGTGTCCGGTGAACAAGGGGACCTTTGGGCTAGGTTATGAGCCCACTGATGAAGACCTTGCTGGAAGGACCAGGAGAAGAAAGAAGAAGAGTATACAGATGCGGCCTTACCTTTTGACTTTGAATGGTCATTTTTGCAAACCAGGAGAAACAATTCCTTATTGTGGCTTCCAGGAACCATTCTACTTCTCGACAGCTAAGAAAATGCTGCCCGGGCTGGAAATATTTGCTGATGCCTGGGATAACAAGCCAGAGGCAATAACCAAGCTGGAGATAGAAGATCTCATGCAGCCCAGTCTCTTTGACGAGGTTGCAGTTATTACTAGTAATGATGGGAACCAAGACTTGTTGAGCTTGATCAAGCCGAATAAAGGGCCTCTCACCAACTGGTATACCGAGGAGGAGCGCGCTACTGACAAAACCCTTCCCGAGCCAAACCTAGAGTCTGGACCTGATGCCAAGTCCTGTACTGAGTCTGAATCTGACCCTGAGTCTGAAATCGAGTCAGAGTCCAGTTCCGAGTCTTCTGTATCGGATTTGGAAAATCCAGATTTTAAATTTGATGTAATTTTTGAGGACGATTCCGTCCTTATCAATAAAAGCTTACAGATCATTGGTTACCCTACGTGTCAATCTTTCCAAGCATATCCTAGGAAAAATAATGAAAAAGAAATAAATGAAATAAAAAATGAAAAAGAGAAAATAATCATTGGCAAAAAAGAAAATGAACATACATACATTGCATCTGACTGTGTAAACAGGGAACAGATCATTGAATGCTTGAAGAAGTTTGTCGATTGCTTCATGTGGAAGGCTAGTGACATCACGGGTATTGACCTAGCAATAGCAGTACACAAGATTCCAGTGTACCCCGAGGCTAAGCCAGTAAAACAGAAGCTAAGGAGGCTGAAAACAGAATGGTCCTTGAAAATCAAGGAGGAAGTAGCTAAGCAATTGGAAAACAAGTTCATAGAGCCCATTGCCTACCCAACATGGTTAGCAAACATAGTGCCGGTTCCTAAGAAGGACGGAAAGGTGCGAATGTGTGTCGACTACCGGGATCTGAATAAAGCATGTCCGAAGGACGATTTCCTTTGCCTCATATTGACTTGTTGGTTGACCGAATGGCTGGACACGAGATGGTCTCCATGACTGATCTCGCTGTCGGGTACAATCAGATAATGATGCATTTGCCAGACAAAGAGAAGACGGCATTCATCACAGAGTGGGGAACGTACTACTATAGGGTCATGCCTTTTGGGCTCAAAAATGCCGGGGCAACTTATCAAAGAATGGCAACAACTATCTTCCACGACACGATTCATAAAGAAGTTGAGGTGTATGTGGACGACATGGTTGTTAAATCAAAAACAGCTGAAGAACATACCACAGCACTTGAGAAGTTCTTCCTTAGGCTTTGAAAGTACAATTTAAAGCTCTACCCGGCAAAATGTCTGTTTGGAGCTACATCCGGAGTATTTCTGGGGCATATGGTCAACCGAAAAGGCATAGAGATTGACCCTTCAAAAGCCAAAGCCATTTTGGAAATGCCAGCATCGAAGACGGAAAAGGAAGTTCGAGGTTTCTTGGGAAGGCTACAGTACATCAGCCGGTTCATTAATCAATTGGCCGATACTTATGGTCCGATCTTCAAATTACTCAGGAAAGGGGTATCCGTCAAATGGAATGAAGATTGTCAGAAAGCCTTTGATCAGGTCAAACAGTATTTACTATCTCCGCCAGTCTTGCAACCACCAAGAAGCGATGGGTGCAATGCTAGCTCAACAAGTAGAAGACACCAGGGTAGAGAATGTCGTGTACTACCTTAGCAAAAGGATGCTAGACTATGAGCTGAAGTATAATAAGATAGAGAAGTTATGTCTGGCTCTAGTTTGGGCTTGTACAAAGCTGTAGCACTACCTTTCATCCTATACCACATATGTTATCTCTGAATCGAACCCCTTGAAATTCCTTATGGAGAGGCCGGTTCTTGACAGTAAGATGGCTAAGTGGGTGTCAGTGCTCGCAGCCTATGACTTGAAATTTGTACAATGGAAGGCAGTAAAAGGAGGATCCTTGGCTAACCAATTAGCGGAACTGCCCGTGGAAGACGAAATGAAAGAAGTGGAGTTTCCCAACGAAGGTCTCTTGAACGTGGAAAATGACGTTTGGGAGATGTATTTTGATGGAGCTTCGAATTATCACGGAAATGGAACTGGAGTCGTGTTCAAAACTCCTTGTGGAGAATACCTCCCAATTGCAGTCAAGTTAGATTTCGACTGCACCAACAATGAAGCCGAGTATGAAGCTTGCATTAAGGGGTTAGAAGCGGCCCTGGAAAAAGAGATAAAAGTCCTTAGGGTTTTCGGGGATTCCAATTTAATAATCTCCCAAGCTCTAAGGAAGTGGAAAATTAAGGAAGAGCATTTGGTTCCTTACCTACAACGCTTGGACGAATTGGCTCAACAATTCGAGGATCTGTCTTTTCATTACTTGCCCCGAGCCAAGAACCAGTTTGCTAATGCCCTTGCTACTTTAGCTTCTATGGTCAATGTAGAGGGGAACCAAATCATTCGACCTTTGACAGTTCGGCTACAGAAACAACTGGCCCACATCATGAATTTGGTCGATGACAAGCCTTGGTTTTGGGACGAACAGAATTATCTTCAGAACGAGGCTTACCCGGATGGATCCTCGAAGGCTGATCAACGGACATTGAGACAGTTAGCATCCGGATATTTCCTTACTGGGGGAGTTCTATATAAAAGAAGTTGGAACAGTTTACATCTAAGATGCGTAGATGAAGAGGAAGCTCAAACCATTATGGATTCCTTACACAACGGGGAGTCCGGTCCACACATGCACGGGATAGCTCTGGCTCGAAAAATTATGAACCTGGGTTATTATTGGTCAACTATGAATGCAGATTGCGTGAGGCACGCACAGAAGTGCCATGAGTGTCAAATTTTTGCTAAGCTGCAAAAACAGCCTCCGATCAATTTGAATCCCATTGCTTCACCCTGGCCCTTCGCAACTTGGGGCATAGATGTGATCGGAAAGATCCACCCAAAGGCTTCCAATGGTCATCAATTCATCCTGGTTGTTGTGGATTATTTCACTAAGTGGATTGAGGCAGCCTCTTATTCGGTTTTGAATGCTAAGAAGGCGATACAGTTCGTTCGTACTAATATCCTTTGTCGGTACGGAACGCCATTCGAGATCATCACTGATAATGGGTCCCACTTTCAGAGTGAATTTTCAGATTTGTTGAAAGAAAAGAGAATCCAACATCATAAGTCCTCACCCTATCGTCCACAAACAAATGGGGCTGTAGAGGCTGCAAATAAGGCTACAAAAGTCATTTTGCAAAAGACAGTTAAAAAGCACAAAGCTTGGCATGAACAGTTACCGAATGCCCTATGGGGATATAGGACTTCAATCAGAACGCCCACCGGAGCAACTCCGTATTCCTTGGTATATGGTATAGAGGTAGTGCTGCCTGTTGAACTGGAAGTTCAGTCGGCAAGAATCATCCGAGAAAGCCAAATCAGTGAAGCAGATTGGGTCCAGAATTACCACCTCCAACTCCTGGGTATTGATGAGAAAAGATTACAAGCGATCCACCGAACGCAGGTTTACCAGAGGAGAATGGCTCGACATTTTAATAAGAAGGTGTGAATACTTAAATTTTGAGGCTTGAAAAGCCTGTTTTCCCGGACTGCAAACAGTCCGGCCGGACCGGAGGCCATTTTGGACATTTACCGGAAGTATGCCAATATGGTACCTGAAACGTCCGAAAAATTGCGAGGATCGCAGAACTGGTCCCGGAATATTTTTTTGGAGGTACGGAACTCCCGAAAAAGCCATTTGAACAAAAAAATAGCAAGTCCGCCGGCCCCTACGGCAGAGGCCGCCGACCACGGCGGCTGCTGCCGCCGCCGCGTAGGCCACCGGCGGCAGCTGTCGCCGGCCACAACGGCGCTTACCGCCGTCAAGGAATATAGCCCCGGTGTGACTTTTTTACTCACTCAGTCTGTGTTGACGGACGCTCCTTCTCCCCTACGCTCCTTGCGATTCTTTTACTGCTTTTCTGCATTTAGTATAGGCTTTTATTTTGCTGTTGTGATACTTGGTCACTTAAATCGAATTAATTTTAATTAATATTCCCCTAAACGAGGAGCTTAATTTGAAATTTTCAAGCTGAAGCTAAGAAGCGGCCGCCAATTAACTCAGGTAATAACTAAACCCTGTCTATTTAATTTCAGCATTTCATGCATATTTCTCTTCTACTCCTAATTCTACAACTGCATTCACACCACCATAATCATTTTGGCAGCAAACTGCCTTAAGTAAATAAGTTTAGGCTAAAATGCCTGGTTAATCAATAATCGTGGTATTCATGCCAAACTCCGACAATATTGGCTAAAGCCTAGTTAATTAATAGCTATGGTATAATCGCCTTTATTTCGAACAATCATGCTTAAGTCCAATTAATCAATAATTGTGGCTAAATGGCCTTAATTAAACACGTTTTTTTGGCAATAAATTGCCTATATTGCAATGCAATTGATCACTTTTGGCAAACAAATTGCCTATAAGTAGATTAATCATTTTTAGCGACAAATCGCTTAAATCGAATTTTTGGCAAAATGCCTTGAATTAATCAATCTTTTTGGCTAAAAGCTTTAAATCACTCATTTTGGCGACAATCGCCCAATCAACACCTTTTGGCAAACAAATTGCCTAAATCAACTCATTTTGGCTAAAAGCCTTCAAATAATCAATTTTGGCGACAATCTCCTAAATCACATCAACCTTTGGCAACAATTGCCTAAATCAATCTTTTTGGCTAAAAGCCTTAAATCAACACTTTTGGCAACAAACGCCTAATCAAATCAATCAATTCTTTGGCAAAATGCCTAAACAAAATGCACGAAGCATACACACACTCATGCATTAAGCATACCCATTCAAAACCCTTTAAAAAAGGCATATCGAACTACGTCGACTTTGATCTTCCATTCAAACGGAAGTACGTAGGCACGTTTGGGATTTAACCCCGAGCGGCAAGTCGAAATCACTTAAACATTTCATTGGTCCAATTACATCTTTTACCTTGCAAAGCATTCATTCATTGGTTAGTTAATCAGCATGACATAGTCTCGGGATCCACCTCGGGTTCGTAGATTGTGCCTTAAACATTGAGATAATTAATCTAGTAATTAGGTTAATTAAAATTGGAGTCAACTTAGGGTTTTTTCCTAATTTACCCTAAAATAATTAAACAAGGTGGCGACTCACACATTCACGTGCATTTCTGCCCTTAGTCATATGCATTTATATGCTTATATATTTTCGGGGGAGGGGTTCACAGAAGGTCAAAGACCTAGAATTGGAAGAAGGTTGTTTGGTCTTGAAGGAAATTAGACAACCAGTCATAGACCCACGTGGGAAGTTCCGTCCTTATTGGGCTGGGCCCTACATTCTAAAGAGAATACTGTCCGGCGAGCCGTCATTTTGACTGATTTAGATGGTTTAGAGTTCACAAATCCATGTAATTTAGATCAGTTAAAAAGATATTATGTGTAATTATAATCATTGCATGATGTAGAAAAGAGCTACATTAGACCTGATTCTCCTCGGAAAAAAGAAATTATGTATCGGAGATATGTAGGCAACCCTCTTCGGGCGCGATCTAAACATTAATGGAAAGATCATTTCATAATTCATTCTTCTTTGCCAAAAAAAAAAAAAAAGAGGAAAGAAAAAAAAAAAGAAAAACCCGCTAAGTTGAAAACCCGAAAAGGGCGGCTTAGGCAAAAGTCGGGGCCCGCTAAGCTGAAAACCCGAAAGGGCGGCTTAGGCAAAAATGGGTAGCTCGCTAAGCTGAAAACCCGAAAGGGCGGCTTAGGCAAAAGTTAGAGCTTGAATAAATAAATTGGGAAATGCTTAGAAAGCCCAAAAGTCAAAACCGAAATGTCATTCCAATAAAGTCAAGCAAAAGAGTCCATAAAGTTCAAAAAATAAGTAAAATAAAAGTCTAAGTCCAAAAAAAAAAAAAAAAAAAAACATACATCCAAAGCCAAAAGATAAATCCAAAGTCGAATTTCAAATAAAGTCAAAAGTCAAAATAGCAAAAGAAAAAAAAACAAAAGTCCAAAAAATCTAAGTGTCCCGTCGCCTACGTGGGGCAACATCCTCAATGTCGTCTTTAGATGCTGAACCCTCTCCAACCTCGCCTGTCCGAGGAGCCATCACAATCTCCTCATCAGTCCCGTCCGCATCATCGGCGCCAACCTGAGCCCAACCCTCAAGTGCACTCAGTAGTGCGTTCCTCCTTGGCCTCTCAATCAGCCAAACAGCATCAATGAACCAGGTTCGGTACTCTGAAGAAGTATGAACACCGGCAGGATTAGGTAGGGGCCTAACCATGTGATGATCTCTAACCTAGGCCTTAAAGATGGCTCGGGTAACACCCGGAGTAATAACTGAATCAACAGAAGTGCCATCCACAATCGAAACAGTCTGGTCTATCCCCATCTGCCTCAAAACGCGCGAAGCACAGTACCACGTGCAATGTGTAAGGCCTAGAAGGTAAACTCGGGTATGGCGAAAGCTAACCTGGATAAAGCGGGTGATGTCATACCAGGAAATGTACCACAGTACCTCATTTGGACCCAACTCAATCAGCCATGAGGTCCATGCATTAGTAGACGAATGAGTGATCAGGATCCTCCGCATACGATACTGAGAGGACACATTTCCTCCATCATGGCACCGAATCGAAAAACGTGAACCTCCGGGTCCCAAAATCTGATGCAGGCCTATAAAAAAATCTCAGTCTATAATCACTCCCCTAAGGGTAGCAATAGGAGATAGACCGTACCTCCCCAAATTGATCTTTTCTACCTTGGAGAGACTCTTAGTCCAATTGTGCATGCTGTGGTTATAAAAGGGATTCATTTTTGAAAAAAAGAAGAAGAAGAAACTGACTGATTTCCTAGAGAAAACTGCTTTTTTGGCTCAAATTTCGATAGGATTTGAGAGAAATCTTTGAGTTTGAAAGTTAAAAAATGAATGTAAAAGTGAAACTTCAGCTATTTATAAGGAAAATAGGCAAAAGGCGGGTCTTCTGCACGCGTCCGATTTTCGCCTTCAAAATTTGTTTTTCAGACAACCACCGACTCCCATAAATCATTTTTATAGTTGCCGGTGGGGGGCAACTGTGAATACTCAAATTTTGAGGCTCAAAAAGCCTATTTTCTCGGACTGCAAACAGTCCGGCCAGATCGGAGGCCATTCGGAAAGTTCACCGAAAGTATGCCAATATGGTACTTGAAGCGTCCGAAAAATTACGAGGATCACGGAACTGGTCCCGGAATAGTTTTTGGAGGTACGGAACTACGAAAAAAGCCTTTGGAATGAAAAACTAGCGAGTGGACAGGATAGGGCGGCAGCGCCCGCCGTCCACGGCGGCAGCGCCCGCCGTCCACAGCGGCAGCACCCGCCCTCCAGCCGGGGTTTTCCCTATAAATACAGCCCTGAATCGACAGTTTTTCCTAGATAAGTTTAGGCTAAAATGCCCGGTTATTCAATAATCGTGGTATTAATGCTAAACTCCGAACATATTGGCTAAAGGGCCTAGTTAATTAATAACTACAGTGTAATTGCCTTTATTTCGAACAGTTCAGCTAAAGGTCCAATTAATCAATAATTGTGGCTAAAAGCCTTAATCAATCACGTTTTTTGACAACAAATTGCCTACAGTTTAATCAATCACGTTTTGGCAACAAATTGCCTACGGTTTAATCAATCGCTTTTGGCAACAAATTGCCTATAATTTAAATAACCACTTTTTTGGCGACAAATCGCCCAAATATCACCTTTTCTTTGGCAATAAATTGCCTAAATTACATATCATCTTTTGGCACGAATGCCTTAATAATTTTGGCGACAAATCGCTCGACAAAACCCTTTTTGGCTACAAATAGCCCAAACCTCAATTTTTTGGCAATAAATTGCTCAATCAAACACCTTTTGGTAACAAATGCCTAAAACAAAAAAAAAATCAATCAATCTTTGGCAAAAATGCCTAAAAACATGCACGAAGCATGCACACACTCATGCATGAAGCATACCCCTTCAAAATGCCTTTGAATAGGCTTTATCGAACTATGTCGGCTTTGATCTCTCATTCAAACGAGAGTACGTAGGCACGTTCGGGATTTAACCCCCAGCGGCAAGTCGAAATCATCAAAACACTTTACTGGTCCAATTGCATCAATTTACCTTGCAAGGCATTTACACTTAGGTTAGTTAATCAGCATGACATAGTCTCGATATCCATCTCGGGTTCATAGATTGTGCCTTAAACTTTGGGGTAATTAATCTAGACTTAGGTTAATTAAATTTGGAGTCATTTAGGGTTCTTTCTTAGTTTTCCCTTATAAAAATAAACTAGGTGGCGACTTCATAAAACACACATGTGAGCATACCGCATTCGAGCATTAATTTTGCCTTGCGGGGAGGGTTCACACACGCGACTGTTCTTTGGAAGAACAGTTCCGTGATGCAGCCGTGAGTCAGGGGACGCAGCTCCTTGATAAGTTGCGTGGCGCAGCACGAAATTTACGTGACGTTTCTACAGTTGCGTGATGCGACTGTGTCTAACCAGAAACTTGAATGCTTTATTTCCTGCAATTAAAAACAAATAACTGTTAGCTTAACCCTTGATTTAAATAAATCTCTTACCTAGGTCGATCTGAGCAAGGCCCGGGCTGGCGGATCTTCTACTGATGCCTCTACCTTCTGGGATTTATTGGACCCTCCGATGCGGTCGAGAGTTATCTCTGCTGGATTTGGTGATTATGCATCAAGTCTTCGTCGAACTCAGCCTCGGTTCCCGCCTGCCATGCGCTATGCCTTGATGGAGCGGTGGAACGACTGCACACATTCATTTATCTTCGTCTTTGGAGATATGACGCTGACCCCAGCTGATTTCACTGCCATCACTAGACTTGGGTTTGATGGTGATGCTGTTCCTCTGGACTCCCAGTACTAGACGGCTGCTTTGGGAGCTGAGCTTGTTGCTACCTTACTTGGTGTTACTACACGCACCAGGTACACTTCGTAGGGGTACGTTTCTTATGAGGTTATTTATTAATTTTGGGCTGAGCAGATCTGAGCGAGATTAGCAGCCTAGAGGGAGCTACCTGCAGATGTCAGGCCTGCGGCCCCAGCTTACACTAGAGAGGAGAGGGACCAGGCAGCGAGGTCCTTCATCTTTTATATCATATCTTCTCAGCTCCTCTGTACCTCTTAGAATAAGGGAGATCTTGCTGTTTTGGCTTGCCTGTAGGACTTGAGCCTTATCGGTACTTTTGACTGGGCTTCCCTTGCGTTGGCTCATCTCTACCATGGTCTGGATGTATGGACCAGGGGTAGCGGTGAGTCCAACTGGCAGTTCCTCTGCCCACTCGAGGTAAGATACCTATCCTTCTGAATTTTCTTCCTTTATTTTTCAATCACCCAAATTTACACTCAACTATTTGAATCTTGTCACAGGTATGGGCGTATGAGTATCAGATCTATCTTGGGGGTCCTGAGAGTGATACGCTCACTGAGGCTCAGTGGATTCCTCGATATCTGGTGCATCGCCATCATACTAATTTAATTGCAGAGGATCCGCACCACTGGAGGCGCTACCTTAACGATAGGGCCTTGGCTGATGTAAGTATAAAAAATCTTTTAAGTATATCTCCCCTCTTATCTTTACTGATTATTTGGCTGACTTCTCTGTTTTGCAGCTCTTTCTGACTCCATGGGAGGGAGATGCTTGGACAGCCTATGCCCCTCGAGTTCGAGCAGAGGCCCTTACCCGGTCCAGAGTCTTACTTCAGGGCTACTGGTTGGACCGGTATTATCTGGGAGAAAGGGTCCTCGAGATCCGTACTACCATGGCCCAGAGGCGAGTGCCTGTTTCTCCCCCTCGCCACATGTGCACCTTGGACGGGATGACTCCGGAGGACAGGTTACTGGAGTATGGTGGCTTCCCAGCCGATGATTACCTGGTGCCTGGCGATTATGCCTCCTATCTCTCCACCCAGCTGAAGACCAGATTGCTCGATGTCCGAGAGTACTCTCAGGTAACTCTTTTGCCCTCATCATTGTTTTTCCTAACACTTTGACCGAGTAATTAACTGGATTTCTCTGACTTATCGCGGGATAGGAAGAGGCATCGGACTCCTGCTTTCTATGAGGCGCAGGCAGAGGTTGGTGCTCCTACCGGGCCTACGGGTGTTGTGCCAGGTGATGTCCCCTTCCCTCCGGGCATGGAGGTTACCTTGGATCCTACCCTGGGGCTTGGACGGAACCTTACTATTCCTCCTGATCTCAGGTAGGCTCCGCCACAACTACAACTGGATCCTGAGCATGCCACACATGTAAGTATAACAATGAATTTACTAAGTCAGAAATATTTACCTGGAGGATTCTTCATTGAGTGCCTTTCTTCACTTGCAAGTGCCTGCTCAGAGGTATCAGGAGCTATACCAGAGGTTCTGGTTTGCCCGAACCTATATTGCCAGATTGTATCCGGAGCGCCACGAGATGGTATGATTCTTTTACTCTTTGCTTTTTGCTTTGTGTACTTCTCTTACCCTTCTCCCCTTTTTATTTCACAGGAGTTAGAGACTGGCAGGCTACGGAGACATCAGGCCCGTCAGGCCGCTGCTGTTTCTAGTCTCCAGATGGAGAGTGACAAGCTCCGCACTAGACTGGAGGTTGGGGGATTCCTTTAGATTTCTCAGATGAAGAGGAGGATGATGATGGTGATTCTTCGTCTGACGATGCTCCACCACTTCCACCATCTCCTGTCAGGCAGGCTGCAGCTGGTCCCAGTCGGAGACGACATTAGGCTTCTCTCCATTTTTGATTGCATTTTTTTTTTTGGATATTTTGTAGCTCCTTTGAGCACATTACAGTATTATTTACATTTCTTTTATAGTATTATTTACATTTTGATTTGAGACTTCACTTTATTCCTGCATAAAGAAAACAAAACCATAGAAACAAAAAGGAGGCATCCCACTCACTTGCGAGAGTGGTCCACCTTGTTAATGCGAGCATAAATGCCCATCTACTTTATTCCAAAATGGACAAAAGACAATAAAATGAAAGCTAACCAAAACCATAGAAAAAAGGAGGCATCCCACTCACTCGTAAGAGTGGTCCACCTTGTTAATGCGGGCATAAATGCCCATCTACTTTACTGACAAAAGACAATAAAATAAAATCTAACCAAAACCACAGAAAAAAAGGAGGCATCCCACTCACTCGCGAGAGTGGTCCACCTTGTTAAAGCGGGCATAAATGCCCATCTACTTTACTGACAAAAGACAATAAAATGAAAGTTAGAATTGACACAAAATAAGAGTTACCGCTCTATTCGGATGCCTCCACCGCTACTTATTCTGTTTGATTCCTTACAGTGGCGAATTCGCACCTTATCACCACCAAAAGCAGATGCTAGCCAGCTGGTGAGGAGCATCATTTTCAACCCAATAATGCCCTTCCCCTCCTATAAATAGGAGTTCCATTCTTCATTCTCTTCATTCCACCGCATTCGAAACAAACTGTTCTAACAACCCTTTCTTCCATGGCTTTCAGAAATCAAGTCTCATCTTTTATTCAATCACTTCCTGATGACTTATGGGAGATCCACCCCATGAATCAACTAGCCTGGCTAAAATATTTCAAAGACTTGAAGCCTGACCATGGTTTCTTGTCCTGGCTCGTAAGGCACTTCAACCCCAATACTATGGTCTTTCGATTTGACGATTCTCAAGTGACGTCGATTTACGAGGAAATGTGCACCATAATGGGTCACCACCTTGAACAAGATGAAACTCCAGCTTTGCCCCCAGGCCTAAGATATGATCTGACCGAGGTTGCTACTCTATGTCCAGTTTACCTTCCTGGTGGAATAGATCCGGATCAAGGCCTTCCTTTAGAGCCTTTCCTGAATAGGGTTCTGTCCATGGATGCGAACCCCTCTTGGGTTCGGGCTTGTTGTTTCCTGTTGCTGAACATGTATGCTATGAAAAATTGCCGACCTGGAATTGGAGATTTTCGACTGTTGACCGTCGTCCGGGACATGTAGGTGTATCATCGCACCGCCTTCATGATGATCATGGGAGAGACCATGTGCTGGGTTAGGGACATTGCCCTTCAGGTCACCAACTTCAACGTTCACCATCGGGGTTGCCCGATGTTATTGCAAGCCTGGGCTTTAGATAAACTGACCTTGATTTCTACGGTCCCAGCTCGTTCAATCCCAACTTACGGTCCTGCCAATTTTCGCACTCGTTCTCGAGGACACTTTGATTTTGGAGATAACCCCGTGATTCGGTGGACTTGCCCTTGGTGGAGGATTGGACGGGTCACTGCCGGGTGCATGAACCTCAATTATGTGCTATATGCCAGTCTTGATTGCTCCATGGCCTACTTTCCAGACAGAATCAACGGCTAGTATGGTGTCATTCAGCGCATTCCCATAGTCCATAACTTCGAAAGCTGTCCCGTGACGCAGAGTTTGTTGACCAACCTAGCTGATCGTTGGCAGAATCGGAACACCTGGTACATGGGTCAGGGGGTGATGCATGACACCGTGACACCCGAGTATGCTGATTGGTTTTATTCTCAGTGATGAAAGTGGGTCTTGGAGGGGTCGATGTTTGATGATTCAACCACTGTGATGACTGCTGTTGCTGCTTTTCTCTTTATTCAATTTCCTGTATTTTGGAGGGCTATGAACTCCCAATCGTTGTACCCCTCTTTCTTTCTCTCTGTAATGAATAATTCCATCGGTTCTCTTTTTATTGATTCCTGTTTTCTGCACTTAGCGACAGCAAACGACAATAACAAATCTTTTCTTTCGAAATTATTTGCTGGATTAGTATTTGGGCCTCCTGCCTTTGGATTAAGAAATGAAAGCACATAAAAGTGGATTTTTTAACTAAGGATGGAAACTTACATCTTTGAAAAAGAAATGGGGTGACCATTTTATCACCTGCGACATCCAGAAAGAGATAAAATATGCAACTCCCTCATGTATGCATGAACCTATTTAAGTGCTAGGGATTTTTATTCATGGTTTTTCTTTATTTATCCTTCCAAGGAAATCACCGAGAAAATAGCATTTGACCTCCTGATCGCCGTCCAAAAGAATCTAACACTCAGGCAGGATCAACAGCCAAAAACATTCATCTTTCTTTTGAACTCATGTTGATCATGTTTATTTTTACTCGTTGATTTAGACTTCTTAAGTAATCTACCAAAGATAAGAGATTGAAGTGTTTATGAACCAAGTAGTATAAATGAATATGACAACTGAAATTTTAGGCTAGCAAACAGAATCTAAAGTATACAAAATCTATCCAAACTTAAAACATTAGGCTATCCTCCTTCCTTTAGAATCCAAAATAGGAAGTATTTAGGACAAGTTTAGCACACATGTATTGTTTCTCATCTCAAGGCATTTTTAGGTAACCTAGTTCTATTTCACAAAGTGGTTGTATTTTATGCTCCATACCACTATTCACTTTTGTTGTTCTTTTGTGGTTGCATTTTATGCTTCGAACCATTTTGTTTTAGAACGGATTTCCGTTATTCCCTCTATCTCTTTTTTTTGTTTTTTTTTTTTGTTATAATACCTTCATCCTTTATTGATTTGAAATATACATGTATTATGGCTTTAGTTTTCCTTTTATTCCTATTCTTTATCCAAGTTAGGATTCATGCTTCTCTTAAGCCAAAAATAATGTCTAGATATTTAACTAAAGATTAACATTTGCTAAAGAAAAATATCTTAATACCTAAGTTCATATAATCATTTAAATCTCTTAATCATGGTATATTATTCAAGACTTCTATTTCAACAAGCAAAATATAAGCAAATCAACATGTAGAGACTAAAACATTGAAAAGATGAGTGAAATGAAGATATGACTCCCTTTTCCTTTGGGGGCAAACTGACCAAACGTTGACCAGGATCTCGGTGCCAAACTCCCGAAGTGATTTCCCGGGACGGATCAGTTCTGGCTAATCCCCAGATTGATAAAAGGACCTGAGTTAAAGAGGGTTCTACATGTTTGCATGAAGAATATAGGCACATAGGATGAGAAATACAAGTCTAATGTGCTAATAACCAGTATGGAAATAAGATCTCATTTTTGACGACTAGACCTAAAATTCGGCATGAATAACATAGCAATAATTTACTTTTTACTCAAACATTTCTGGCATTATCTGTCGTCGATCGTTCCTTTTGGATTTTATAGTCGACTATTTTCTCTCAAGTCCCTAATTTTTGCCTTGGAATGAAAGAATTTCCAAGCGGGATATTTCTTATTATTATTTTTGTTTTTGTGTCCTTACTTTTTACCTTGGAACAGATGGTCCCAAGCAGGATCTTATTTTGATTAATTACAAATTTTTTGCAATCTCACGCTTATTTTCAAATAACGCGAGAAATGTGAAAATTCAAAGGAATCGCAACCCCTTTATAACTCCCTTTTCTTTTGGGTATCAATTCACTATAAACGATTGCATTATGTTATTCAAAACGAATTAGAGGTCCAGTCTCAAAATCAAGATCAAACGTCCATACCGAAAATTAGCTCTTATTAATGCATGGATGAAACGAAAATATCACGTGATGCATGAATGTCACAGCATATGAACAGTTTATAACATGCAGGGAACGGGAGTTGGGAAATGCATGCCTTCCAACCTTATCTCTCCTGCACACGAATTAAGTTGCTAAAAATTTCGACATCTGTTTCCTAGGATTTGGTCTAATCTCGACAACCAGCAGGGGGTTTTGAGATTGGCGATATAAACTCTCAGAATGAATGCGACAGAACAACAGCAAACGGACTTAGGTTTTCCTTATGGGGAAGTGACTAGGGCTTTCAACTACATGCATGGGCTTTAGTCCATTGGCCTTACAAGGTCTGGATTCCGCAAACAGGATTCGGGCTTTCACGTGGGCTTACTCCTTTTGACGCACCTTTTAAAGTACTGGGCTTACGGTTGGTAAAATTGCTAATTCTTGGGTGGATGTGCCTAAAACGCAAGGTTTAGGCTGGATCCACCTCTGAAGTTAACAACAATACCGAGGGATAATTTTGGGTAGAAAGTGGTGAGAAGAAAGGAATGCAATATGGATGCAAGAACTTAGAAAAATAAAGGAAAGCAAATAAACAAACAAGGACGATTAAAGAATTTTCCGGCGGCTTTCTAACCAATTTTATTTCAAATTTTTAGAAAACGTAGGTTTTTAGAGTTAATTCCTAATTACAACCGACTAATTAAAAAAATAACAGTGTAGTCCCCAGCGGAGTCGCCAATCTGTTTTCGTACCGCCCCCGAGCGACTCGAAAATGTCCTTTCGATTTTATTTTTGATGGAAAGTGATCTTATTATGAAAAGTGGTGACAAAACATTTTATTGGATACGATGCCGATAAATCGGTCTTATAAAACATTTTGAGTCGCCACCCATTATTTCGGCAATGGGACCGTTTCCAAATTTATTTTATAAAAAGTGACTCCATTTTAAACCCAATTTTATTTAAGGCCAAATTATTAAAAAGACTGGTCAGGCGCACCAAAGCGATTTTGGGTAAGGGAATTAGGTACGTAGGCCCATTGGAAGCCGACACCCGGAAAAATCAGCCTCTTTTAACTTACAGTTTCTAATTTATTTTAGTTAGAAAAGCCAAATTATTTATTTACTTAAACCCAACCCAAATGAATCGGAGCGAGTTCCTATATGGAAAATTATTTAATCATCCCAATCAAATCTAATTATCGCATTTAAAATCATTCAAACCAAAGTCATTAAATCAAATAAATAAAAGACCCGCTCTTGCCTTATGTTTAAAGGCGGGCAACAAACCGAACCTAAAAATACATTCTACCCGATTCAAAATTAAACCCAAAAACCAAAAACCAAAATCAAGCATAATTATTATTTAACACCTAAATCACATTTTATTTTTTTTTAATTTAATTCTAAACATGCAAATTATTAACAAACCCATAAATTTAATTTCATTTTTCATTCAACCTAAAATTGTAAAATTCATACAAATAAATATGCAAAATTACATTTTAGTACTCTAAACTTAATTCAATTACAATCTGTTCATAATTGACATCTTCGGATTTATTGGAGAAATTAAACTTTATTCTGTACAAAATTTATTTTTTTCTTTTTTTTTCAAAAAAGTATTTCTGGAATCTTAGAACAGTTGCGTGACGCAACTGAGAGTCGCGTGACACGACTGTTCTTTTTTGAACAGTTGGGTGACGCGACTGTTCTTTCTTGAACAGTTGGGTGACGCGACTGTTCTTTCCCAAGCTTATTTTTCCAACGATTTGTTTAGATCATTTTTTATCTAAATATGCTTTAAGAAAGCCTAAAATGACAAAAAAATGAACAGAATATAATTTAACTAAGATTAAACTATTAAAACAATAACAAAATATATAAAAAAAATACAAAAAGTGTAAAGGAGTTACCTAATCCTCAGATTGAGGATTGTAAATGGCTTAAATGCCTTAACAAATGATGGTTAAGGCGCTCCAGAAGCTTTGTCAATAAGGATTTTAAACACTCACTCTTTTCATTCTTGATTTTTCTATTTTCTGATTTTTATTTTCACCCTAATTGATATCTAATGGCTATTTTTCTTCAAGGGAACTCAGAAGAATCTCTAGAGAAAAACCTAGCCGAAAGTGTATTTTTTAGATGCCCTAAAAACCAACCCCCGACTGAGAGAAAACGATGAATTTATAGAAGTAGGGCAACAGAGGATAGCTGCATCACACAGCTTACGGCTGCGTGACGGATCTGCTAGCTGCGTGACGCAGCTTTCTTTCTGGACCACAGCCACGTGTTGCTCAGAATAATAAAAAAAACGTTATGTCGTTTTGGTGACGTCATACAAATCGGAGCTGCGTGACGCAACCGACAGTGCCGTCACGCACCTGCATAGCCGCGTGACGCAACTCTTATGCCATCCAGACACTTAGAATTGGTTTAATTTAAATCCTTAGATTAAAAGACTTCTAGATAGCAATAACCCTTCATTCTGCATCCTCGTATCCTCATTGGATTAGGTGGAGGCATAAAGACACGCGTCAACAGCAATGCACATCATTTGACCTTAAGAACATTAGGACAATCAATTTCATCAAACCCTAACCAATTAACCAAATTCCCCAATTTGATTTCATTATCCAATACCAAACCCTAATAAACTCAATTGCCACATCCAAACTTACATTAAAAACTTAGGTCATATTAACAAGTTTAATTAAATGATAATTCCTAATTAAAATAAGTTAAACATGAATCATCCTTTTTTTTTTTTTTTTGGTTTTCATATAAGATTTTAGTCTCAAGTAGAGAAGATTCTAAAGAAAACCACATCAAAGATACATTAGGTATGCATTTAGTGTGTTTAGACATCATTAAAAGGTAAAAAATACATAGCTGTTTTGTGAGAGTCAGGGGGGCCACGGCCAGGCCATGTACTCTGACATGGTCGTGTCAGCAGGCCACGTCTCACAAGTTAGGGGATTACACGGCCTGGGCGTTTCAGGCAACATGGCCTTGTAATTTGGCTTTTTCCGTTCCGATATTTCACTTTTTAAAAGCCTTCGTTGCACCAGGTGCTAAAGCATGGGTGTTTTGTATCCATTGAGCAAAGACGGGTTTAAATGTGCCAAATCAATTCTTCCTCTCAAGAATCAAATATTAACATTTAAAACTACTTTCAAACATGCTAAATAAGAGTAGAAAAACTCAACGAACATTACATATTTCAATCATAACATGAAATTCAATCAATAAAATCAAATTCACAAAACCCTTAAATCAATGACATAAATATTTGGTTGTAAATTGTGCAAAACCAAAGAAAAAATTCACATATATGTTAAGCACTAACCTTTGGTTGCACGATTCAAAGCTCAATTGCATTCAATTAAGCCTTTTCTTACCTTTCACACTCTCTAAAGGTTCACACTTCTCTAAATCAATTAATAAAAATAACAATTAAATAATACAACTAACAACGATTCTTAATCTACCTGATCAATAAACATGAATGCTACTTTTGATTTTAAAATTGGAAAGCAGAAATTAATTACGGGCACTTACTGGTTTTGAAGCCTATTCTTGTGAAGAACACTAATTTAATGTTAAATCTCCCTTAATTGAAACCACACTTAATATTTTACTTTTGTTTTTTTGTAGTCTTTTGTTACAATCAAAGAAAATCAATGGAGAGAATGGGGAAAGAGGTTTCAGTCACTTTAAGAGAAGAAGAGAAGAAGGAGGCGCAACAAATATGAAAGAGAGGCTACGACATCCTTATAAAATTTAGGTTTAGAAAACTTTTTTTTTTGTTTATTAGTTAATTACAAAGTAGGCTCCTGGCCCATGGTAAATGGGCTTTACGATTAAAACTTGGTCACAATTAAAATAAGTTAAAATCAGCTTAAATAGGTTGAAATCATTTAATTGAAAGCCTTTAGTCAAAATCAATCAAATCAATAGTTTTTCTGCAATTTCAAAAAATAATTCAAATCAATCTAAAATTAACAATTGAAATCATCATTTCGCAATTCAAATATCCAATTAATGGAAACTCTACATGCAATGCATGATTCGCACATCAAAACACAATCAATTCACAAATCAAGCTTCAAAATTTAAAATAACACCAAAACCCTAATTTGGTACTAATTATGAATCTATCAAGTTATAACTCACAGCTCCAGGAATCAGGGTGTTACAAAACTAGCTCTTTCCAATGGTTATTAGAAGATCGAAACCCAAGTGCTTAAGAGGGAAGTTCCTCTAATCCCGACACCAAGTAAAGAAGACCAATTAGAAGAGGCTCATCAACTTTTTCTTGAAATTAAGCAAGCACAACTCAAGGCCATAGCTGGAGTAGAAAAGGCCATCTATTACATCAGCAAGAAATTGCTGCCTATTGAGGAGAAGTATAATTTGGTAGAGAAAACGTGTATAGCAGTGGTGTGGTCGATAAAGAAATTGAGGCCTTACTTTGATTCCTTTAGGGTCACTTTCGTTTCTAAAATTGATCCTATGAAGTGTCTTCAGAGAACACCTACTCTAGAAGGACAACTGTCCAAATGGCTAATTCAGATGTCTAGTGTAGATGCAGAGTTTGTCACGAAGAAGACGGTCAAAGGTAGGGTTGTGGCAGAATTCCTGGCTGAGAATCCCATTGCAGATGATGAATCATGGGAATTGGAATTTCCAGATGAACATTTGTTGTGTGTTGAAACAGGGGTTTGGAAATTGTACTTTGATGGGTCAGCCACCAGAAATGGAGCCGGAGCTGGTATCGTTATAGAAGCACCCAATGGCGAGGTCACAACAATGTGCAAAAGATTGTTGTTCCTAGTCACCAACAATATGGCCGAATATGAAGCATGTATCATGGGAATGGAGGCTCTTCTTGCATCAGGTGCGAAGGAAGTCGAGGTGATAGGAGATTCACTGTTGGTTATCGAACATGCTAACGAGAGATGGAAAGTAGAGGAAGAAAGGTTGAAGCCCTATGTTGAGTACTTGTTAAAGAAAGCAGCACTCTTCGACACGATCACTTTCACTCACATAGGAAGAATTCATAACAGAATCCCGGATGCTTTGGCTAACCTGGCGTCAGCTTGGCAGGATTTGAGTAAAGTCCCAAAGAAGCCATTTATCAATACCGCAGCAAATATCCCATGCTATGAAGAACATTTTGTGAATCAGGTCAAGTCAGAGGAAGAACCCTGGTTTACGGATATTCTGCGGTACATGAAAGACGGAACCTTTTCTGATGATGCAACAAAGGAAGACCATTTAGTTCTAAGAAAAATGGCTTTGAATTATGTCCTCGCCGATGGTGAACTATATAGAAGGGCCTGGGACGGAATGCTGCTAAGATGTGTAGGTAAGAAGGAAGGAGAAGAGATAATGAAGAAAATCCATGAGGGAGTCTACGGTACTCATTTGAGTGGCATGAGTTTGGCCAGAAAAATGATGAGGCAAGGCTATTTTTGGGTGCAGATGGAAGGTGATTGTGTCAACTATGTTCGCTATTGTAAAGCCTGCCAGTACCACAATAACAAAAGCCATCTTCCTACTGTTGAACTCCATCCAACAACTCCTTCTTGGCCTTTTTTAGCATGGGGTATAGACATCATCGGCAAAATCACGCCAGCAGCGTCGAATGGTCATCAGTATATTTTGGTTGCAGTAGATTACTTTTCTAGATGGATTGAAGTTCAATCCTACAAAAACTTGATCGCCAAACAGGTGGCTAAATTCATTGAACAGAATATTTTCTGTCGCTATGGTGTTCCTCATCATATAGTCACAGACAATAGTTCTCACTTTCAAGCGGACGTCGGCCAGTTGTTATATAGATATAAGGTCGAGCATCACCATTCTTCTCCTTATCGACCTCAACCTAATGGTGCAGTGGAAGTCGCAAATAAGGAGATTAAGAGAATCTTGTCCAAGATGTGCGAGAAGTATAGAAGCTGGGCTGAGAAACTTCCTTTCGCGCTCTGGGGGCATCGCACTACATTCAAGTCAGTGAATGGAGCTTCTCCTTTCGAACTTGTATATGGGATGGAAGCAGTGTTACCTGTAGAGCTTGAAAAGAAGTCTCTCAGGGTTCTTGTGGAAACTGGTCTGACCGAAGAAGAATGGGTCAAGAAAAGGTATGAGGATCTGGCACTTTTAGATGGCAGAAGATTGAACGCCAGATTCTAGGATCATATGAGAAAGAGAAGGATTGCTCGTTTCTACAATAAGCGGGTACACCCAAGGGCTTTGAAAAATGGAGATTTAGTATTGATCAGATTGTTGGACCATGAATCCCAGAGTAATCCTGGAGGGAAATTTAGACCCAACTGGCATGGACCATTCAGAATTCAGAAGCTATTAGCTAAAGGTGCCGCTGAATTGATCACTATGGAAGGGAAGCCTCTCAATCGGATTGTTAATCAAGATCAAATGAAAAGGTTCTATGTCTGAAATGATGATTTCGATTAAAAAAAATAAAAAAAAAATAAAGGGGGGCTAGGTTGAAAACCCGAAAGGGCAACCTAGGTAAGAAATGAGCTTGCTAGGTTGAAAACCCGTAAAGGGCGGCCTAGGCAAAGGTTAGAGCATAAAAATATAAAACAAATAAAACTTTCAGGATTAACGCGTGGTGCTTAGTTTCAATACGAAATCTATGCCATGCGTTCGTGACATATTTGTGACTGGTTGCTCAATGTCATCAACTTGACTAGAAGGAGAATAGGTAAATGAGTAGTTAGAATGAATGACCATTGTTAAAATAGTCTTTCTTTACTTCTGTGTAATGTTGAAAGAAGTAAGATTAATAAAGAGCTGGAATTTCAAATTTCTCTTCCTTTTGTTTCGGGGGTGTGATTAATGAATACGAGACCTTCCTCTCTGCCTATTTGATCAGAACTTACTCATCTATTTTGAAGATGCCTTGGCTATTGGTCCTGCCTGAGTAATGAATTCTTTTAAACAGCGATCAGGAGAATAAATGCCAATTTCTCGGTGATTCCCTTGGAAAGATCGAAAAAAAAAACCATGGATAAATTCTTAGCACTCAATAGGTTCATGCATGCATGAAGGAGTTGCATATGTTATTTTTGTTTGATGACTATAGGTAATAAAAATGGTCACCCCATCTTTTCATTTTCAGATGTAAGTTTCTGTCCTTAATAAAAAAAGATCCACTTTTACGTACTTTCATTTATTGATCCGGGGGCAGGAGTCCCAAATGCTAATTCAGCAAATAATTTCGAAAGAAAAGATTTATTGTCTTTTGTTGCCTCTGTGTGCAGAAAGCAGGAATCGATAAAGACAGAACTATCAGAGTCATTCATTGAAAGAAGAGAGGGGATACATTAATTGGGAGCTCAGGGCCCCGGAATACAGGAAACTGAATGGAAAAAGCAATAGCAACAACATTCATTCCAGTGGGCGAATCATCAGACACCAATCCCTTCAAGACCCAGTTTCATCATTGAGAGTAGAACCAGTCAACATCCTTAGGTGTCACAATGTCCTGCATCACCCCTTGACCCATATACCAGGTGTTACGGTTTCGCCAACGGTCAGCTAGATTGGTCAACAGACTCGGTGTCATGGGACCACTTTCAAAGTTATGGGCTCGGGGAACACACTGAACGACACCGTATTGGCGGTTGATCCTGTCCGGGAAGTAGGCCATGGAACGGTCGAGACTGGCATACAGCACATAACTGAGGTTCATGCTCCCAGCTGTGACCAGTCTAATCCTCCACCAAGGACAAGTCCACCGGATCACGGAGCTATCACCAAAATCAAACTGTCCTCGGGAGCGGGCCAGAAAATTGGCAGGGCCATAGGTTGGAATCAAACGAGCTGGGACTGGAGGAATCAGGCTCAGCTTATCTAAAGCCCAGGCTTGCAGCAACATCGGGCAACCTCGATGGTGAACATTGAAGTTGGTGACATGAAGGGCAATATCCCTAACCCAGCACATTGTCTCTCCCATGATCATCATAAAGACGGTGCGGCGGAACACCTGCATGTCACGAACAAAGGTCAGCAGTTAGAAATCTCCAATTCCAAGTTGGCGATTCTTCATGGCGTACATATTCAGCAACAGGAAACAACAAGCGCGAACCCAAGAGGGGTTCGCATCCATGGACAGAACCCTATGCAGAAAAGGTTCTAAGGGAAGGCCTTGGTCTGAGTCTATTCCGTTAGGAAGATAAACCGGGCATAGAGCCGCAATCTCAGCCAAATCATGTCTCGGGCCTGGGGGCAAAGCTGGAGTTTCATCTTGTTCAGGGTGATGACCCATCACGGCACACATTTCCTCGTAGGTCGGAGTTACTTCGGAATCTTCAAATCGAAAAACCATGGTGTTGGGATTGAAGTACATGATGAGCCAAGACAAGAAACTATGATCATGCTTGAATTCTTTGAAATATTTCAGCCAGGCGAGTTGGTTCATGGGGTGCATCTGCCACAGGTCATCAGGAATGGATTGAACGAAGGATGAGACTTGGTTTCTGAAAGCCATGGAAAAGGGTTATTTAAGAAAAGGGGTTGTTTTGAATGCTGGGGGATGAAGAGAATGAAGAGGGAAACTTCTATTTATAAGAGTGGAAAGGCCTCAGTGAATGCGACGCTATCACCATCTGGAATGATACTTGTTGTCGATGGTGGTTGGATGGGCATTTATGCGTAGACCACTCCGGTAGTTGGGCATTTATGCCTGCGTTAATAAGATGGACAGCTCTTACAATAGGATGCTTGAGCATTTATGTCCGCATTAACCAAGCTGGACCACTCCTGCAAATGAGTGGGACGTATCCTTTTTCTTTCTATGATTTTTGTCCAGTTCGCGTTTTACTGCTTTTTGTCCTTTGTAAAGAAAAGTAGATGGGCATTCATGCCCGCATTAACCAAGTGGACCGCCCCGGCAGGTAGGTATTACATTTCATCTTTGTTTCTGATTAATTCTTATCTTATTTTATTATTTTCCTGTTTGCAATAAATTGGTTGAGCATTAACGAGATGGACCACTCTTGCAAGTAAGTGGGGTACTTCCATTTTGCGTTTTTGTGTTTTCGTATTTTGCTTATGCAGGAATAAAGAGAAGTCTCACAAATTGTAAATAATAAACATGTAAATAATGCTGTAATAAAGGGAGTGTAAATAATATTGTAAAATAAATATAAAAACACCGAAAATGTACTCCAACGAGCTACAAAAAAATGCCATAAAGAGTGTGATCAAAATGGAGAAGGCCGGCTAACGTCGCCTCCGGCTGGGACCAGCTGCCGAGGGTGGAGGTGGTGGAGCATCGTCGGACAAAGAGCTATCATCATCATCCTCCTCATCCTCGGAGAAATCCAAAGGAATCCCCTCCACCTCCAGCCTAGTCCAGAGCCGGTCAACCTCCAGTTGAAGACGAGAAATAGTACTGGTCTGACGGGACTGATGCCTCCGCAGCCTGCCAATCTCTAAATCCTGTGGAAATACAAAGAGGAGAAAGGTAAGGGGAGTATACAAAGCAAAAAGCAATAAGTAAGAGAATCGTACCCTCTCGTGAAGCTCTGGATATAGCCGGGCAATGTAGGACCGAGCGAAGCCAAACCTTTGGTACAGCTCCTGATATCTCTGAGCAGGCACTTGCAAGTGTGAGAAGGCATTCAATAAAGAATCATTCAGGTAAGCATCTCTAACTTAGTGAATTCATTTTTATACTTACGTGTGTGGCATGCTCAGGATCCAGCTGTAGCGGCGGAGGAGCCTGCCTGAGGTCAGCAGGAATGACAATAGCCGGTCCAAGGCCCAGGGTAGGGTCCAGAGCAACCACCATTAGGAGGGAAGGGGACATCGCCTAGCACAGCACCCGCAGGCCCAGTTGGGGCATCCGCCTCCGCCTGCGCCTGGGCCCTATAGTACGCAAGGGTCCGATGCCTCCTCCTCTCCTGCAATAAGTCAAAACAAATGTAGTTAATTACTTGGTCAAAATGCTGAAAAAAAGAGACCGAAGACAAAAGAGCTACCTGAGAGTACTCCCGGACCTCCGGCAATCTAGCCTGCAGCCGGGTGGTGAAGTAAGAGGCATAATCACCAGCCGTCAGATGGACATCAGCAGGAGAGCCATCATACTCCAGCAACAGGTCCTCCGGAGTCATGCCCTCCAAAAGGCACATATGGCGAGGAGGAGCAGCGAGCACTCGCCTCTGTGCCGTGGCGACATGGAGCTCAAAGACCCTCTCTCCTAAGAAGTACCTGTCCACCCAATAGCCGTGAAGCAGGATCCTGGACCGGGTCAAGGCCTCTACCACGGCACGAGAGGGATAGGCCGCTCAAGCATCTCCCTCCCATGGAGTCAGAAGGAGCTGCGAAACAGAAGAGTCAGTAAATACACAGTACAAAAATGAAAGGAGACATGTTATTAAGAAAGTTCCTTGTACTTACATCAGTTAAGGTCCTATTGTTAAGATAGCACCTCCATAGTGAGGATCCTCGGAACTGGAAAAAGTATGGTGGCGATGCGCTAGATACCGATGAATCCGTCGGGCGTCAGTAGACGTATCACTCCCCGGACCACCGGGATAGATCCGGTACTCATAGGCCCACACCTGTAACAAGATCTCAACAGCTAAGTGTAAATCTGAGTAATGGAAAAATAAAGGGAGAAAATCAAGGGAATAAGTGTCTTACCTCGAGCGGGCGGAGGAACTGCCAGTTAGACTCACCACTACCCCCGGTCCATACATCTAGACCATGGTAGAGATGAGCCAAGGCGAGAGAGGCCCAGTCATAAGAGCTGACGCGGCTCATATCACGTAGACAAGCTAGCACGACAGGGTCTCCCTTGTCCTGGGAGGTGCACAGAAGCTGAGAAGAGATAATGTAGAAAATGAAGGACCGCGCCGCCTGATCCCTCTCCTCTCTAGTATAAGCTGGGGCAGCAGGTCTAGCATCCACGGGTAGCTCTCTCCAAGCAGCTAGTCTGGTCCGGATCTGGTCGGCCCAAAACTTGTAGACAAGCTCGTAAGAAACGTACCCCTGTGCGATGTACCTGGTATGAGTGGTCACGCCGAGTAGGGTACGAACTAGCTCAGCTCCCAACGCAGCTGTCTGGTACCGTGCATCAAGAGGAGCAACCTTGCCGTCAAATTCAATCCCAGTAATGGCAGTATAGTCGGCTGGAGTCAGGGTCATCTCTCCGAAATCGAATATGAATGAGTGGGTGCAGTCGTTCCACCGCTCCATCAGCATATAGCGCATGGCAAGTGGAAACCGGGGCTGAGTCCGGCGAAGTCCAGCGGCATAATCGCCGAAACGAGCAGCAACGACTCTAGACCGCATCAGGTGGTCTAACAAAACCCAAAAGACTGACGCGTCAGTGGAGGATCCGCCAGCACGGGCCTTGCCCAGATCGACCTGTGTAAGGAAATCCATGCAAATAAAGAATCAAGACTGATATTTGTTTATTTCTGTTTTTTTATGGCAGGTAAATAGAGCGTTCGAGCTTCTGGCCAAGAACATCTACGTCACGCAACTACAGCCGCGTCACGCAACTACCGAGTTGCGCCACGCAGCTTGTCAAAGCCACATCTTCTGAATAACAGTTGCGTCATGCAACTGTTCCTCCAAAGAACAGATGCGTGACGTACCTGTCGAAGGTGAGACAGAAAAACCTAAGATTCAATCTATCAACTTCTATGTTTTCTATGCATTTACAGGGCTTAAATAAGTTGCAATCAACATGGCGAAGCATTTCAAGATAGCAAACAAGGCATCCAAACATGCAAGAGAGGCAAAATCGAAATTTGGAAATAATAGGGTCACTTCGCACAGTTGCGTCACACAACTGTTCACACTAGAACAGCTGCATCACGCAACTGCTTGCTAGAACAGCTGCGTCACGCAACTGTTCACAGGAGAACAGCTGCGTCACGTAACTTCTTCCTGCGTGACGCTACTACCGACGCACAGACAGCACAAAATCGCATCAAAAATCATTCGCAACACACTAAAAGCAAGAAATTCAAATGTGAAGTTACTTACCTTAGATTGGAAACCGCACATTGTGTCGGTATCATGTCAAACCGGAAAGTCGGATCCCGGTGGTGGAAGAAGCTGAAGAGGTCGTGTTCCCAGTGTCAAAGCGTTACGGCTAACCGGAACTCGCTCACCCTTGAAAATTGGGATAACCGGGATCGCCCCCAGGGTTTCCATCTCAGGTGTGTAAGCGGAAGCAGGGATCTCGGAAAGCTGGGCCATCTTAGCTAAGGTTCAGAGTCTTTTGGAAGGTTTGAGAGTTTGAAAAGTGAAAAATGAAATGTTGAAAAGTTTATTTATAATAAGAAGTGAAAATGGGCCCAAGCCCATCAACACCGGCCCAAGCCCATCAACACCTGTTTAAGCCCAAAATGGTCCATCAACGCTCGTTTTAGCCCAAAATGGCCCATTAACATCCATTTGAGCCCAAAATGGCCCATTTAAGCAATTTGAAGTCAGTGTGCGGTTCGTATACTCCAGCAATTTTGTCTACTCACCACACAGGGGGCAAGATCATCAAATTGCCCAAATTACCCTCAGGTAAGTTTTCTTATAAACACCACATCAGGAAAGGTATGCCTGAAAATTCAGGACTAAAAATTTTTTTGCCTAAATTTTTGCTAAAATTTTAAACAACTTTTGCAATAAAAATTAATAAAATTTTCAAGGTTTACCTAAAAGAAAATATTTTCGGTCCCGAGTCGAAATTCCGGACTGGGGGCAAAAGTAAAATCTTTTGCCCTGATGCACAATTTCAAAGTTTATGATTATTAATACATGGGGGCATGTGACGCCCCAACATTTTAACAAAGGCAAGATCTGTTTGCACACAGAAATTACTCTTTTTCTCTTGAACAGTTTTTCAGGCCCACCGGTGATGGTTTCTCGAAGCCGATAGGTCCCACCGAGCAGTGATGGTGTATTACGAAGCTGTTTGGACCATTTTCTCGATCAGTGATGGCGTATCGCGAAACTGTTCGAGTCAACCCTTTTCCTGATTAGTGATGGTGTATTGCGAAGCTGATCAGGACAATCTTAATGACCAACCGGTGATAGTTTCTCGAAGCCGATAGGTCCCACCAAGCAGTGATGGTGTATTACGAAGCTGTTTGGATTCCTTTCCTGGTTAATGATGGTAGATTACGAAGTTGATTAGGGCAATCAAAATCCTTCGAGCCAATCAAACCGAGCCTCGAAGGCATCTTCAGAGTCAATCAGACCGAGTTTTGGAGGTCGTTACCAATCCGACTGGAGCTAACAAAGCCGAACAAACTGAGCTTTGAATGCGACCGGATGATCAGGACAACCATTTCGTCCAATCCGAGGTTGAAGGCGCGTCAATGGACCACTTTAACATTAATCGTTTATACAATTAATGATAAAGTCGAGGGGCAAACTGTTGACGCGTGTCTTTATGCCCCCATCTAACCCGATGAGGATACGAGGACGCAGAATGAGGGATCATGGTTATCCGGAAGCCTTTAAACCCAAGGATTTGATTTAAACCAATTTAAGGGTGTCTGATTCGCATTAGAGTTGCGTCACACAGCTATGAGGTGCGTGGCGGCACTGACAGTTGCGTCATGCAACTCCAATTAAGATAACGTCACCATGAAAGCCGACATAACGGTTTTTCATTCTGTTTGGGTACGTGGCAATGGTCCAGAAAGTGAGCTGCGTCACGCAGCTATCGGGTACGTCACGCAGCCGTCAGTTGCGTGATGCAGCTATCCCCTATTGCCCTACCTCTATAAATATAGCGTTTTTGATCTTATTCGAAAGGAGAATTTTAGGGCGTAAAAACACACACTTGCGGCTGGGTTTTTCTGCAGAAACTCTTCTGAGTTCCCTTGAAGAAAAATAGCCATTAGAGATTAATTAAATTAAAACGAAAATCATAAAAAGAGAGGAGAAAAGAAGAGAGAAGGAGGTAGGTGTTGAAACCTGGTGAACAAAGGCTTCTGGAACCCTGAAATCTCATTCTTTAAGGCATTCAGATTGTTTACAATCCTCAATCTGAGGGTTAGGTAATTCCCTAAGACTTTTCTTGGTATTTTTAGTTGTTTATTCATTATTATTTACTTTGTTGGTGTTTTAGTAGTGTAATCTTAGTTAAACAGTATTCTGCCCACTCTTGGATGTTTTTAGATTGTATTAAAGCATGTTTAAATAAAAGGAAAATGTAAAAAGGGTTGTTTGAAAAGTAAATACGGACCAGAGCAGTTGTGTCACGTAGCCAATAGTTCCGTCACGGACCTAGCAGTTGCGTGACGAAACTGTTCGTGTCCAAAACACAGTTGCTTTACCAAGATTAGTTGCGTCCCGCAGCTATTAGATCCGTAACGGATCTAAGGGTTGCGTGACAGAGCTGTTCATACTCATAATTTTATTTTCTGTTTAATATTATGTTTTAATTATGGATATGAAATAAACGATTGAAGGATCTGGAAGTGTTCCAAATTATGAACAGCTGCGCGACGCAGCCACTTGATCCGTCACGCAACTGTTCTTCTATAGAACAGCTGCGTGACGCGACTGTTCTAGGGTTCCAGAAGCAATTTTTGTTCGTTTAAAAACTCACTTAATTTCATACAATTAAATAAATATTCAACTCATTTAATAAGTCAAGAGACAACCAATTGTGGGCAGATTGCAGTTTAATCAAGTTTAGTGTATTAATATATAATTATGTATGATTTCAGGTTTTTAGGGTTTATTGGATTCAAATTGGGTAAAATGTATTTTTAGGTTCGGTTTGTGGCCCGCCTTTAACCATAAGGCAAGAGCGGGTCTTTTGTCTACTTTGACTTAACTGCTTTGGGTTGAATGGTTTGAATGGTTTGAATGATTATGAATGCAATGATTGAACTTGTTTGGGATGGTTAAATAATTTTCCATATAGGAACTCAGTTTGATTTATTCGGGTTGGGTTTGAATAAATAATTTGGCTTTTCTAAATAAAAATTAGAAATTGTAGGTTAAAAGAGGCCAGTTTTTTCCAGGCGTCGGCTTTCAACGGGCCGACGTACCCAATTTCCTTACCCAGAATCGCACTCGGTGCGACTGACCAGTTCTTTAAATAATTTGGCCTTAAATAAAATTGGTTTTAAATGAAGTCACTTTTAAAATCGAAAACGGTCCCATTGCCGTGAAAATGGGTGGCGACTCAAAATGTCTTATAAAGACCAATTTATCGGCATCGTATCCAAAAGTATTTTGTCACCACTGTTCAAATAAAAATCACTTTTTCCATCAAAAATAAAAAGGGGGGGACATTTTCGGGTCGCTCGGGGGCGAGACGAAAACAGCTCGAGCCACCAAATTCACATCCATCTCCTCAACCCGCTTTGGAGGCATCTTCTCGAAGTGTGGGATGATGCTCTCATATTGGACTCTCTTATCAGAAATAGTGGACTTCATGCCAATAGCAACTCGGAGGCTCGCTCGCAAACCTACCTGGTCTAAGGTCCGGAGCTGATTGTTAAACATGATAGACCGTCCCCCGAATGGAAGACTGGTGATAGTGGCAAAGTCCAATGGTGCGATGGTCATCTCTCAGAACGGTAGATGGAAAGTGTGAGTGGTATCCATCCACCGCTCCATAAGCGCCATAATGCTAGAAGGCAGAGTCTGCCCCTGCACCCATGGTAGTGTGCAAAGCGCCTGAAACTAGCTTTCCGAACGCGATCCTGGACCAAAATAGGCAACCGGTCGAACCACTCGCCGGCCGCATAGGCATTCCCGCCTGATTTCTCGTGCTTTACGCTCTTCTGCAAAACAAACCATTGTAAGTATACTAATGAATAAGTGCAAAGCACAAGTTTGCATGCTAATGCTGCAGGTAATCGAAGAAAAGTAATGAAAAACAAGCAGATTACAGTAGTTGTAGCGCAAGCCACTACTCAAGTGGCACGCGCCACTATCTCTATGGAGCATGCTACTATCTAATAGCATAGCCAAACAGCACCTGATGTGGTGCACACCACTGCCCCTTGTGTCACACGCCATAGCGGCGCAGTCAGACCATCAATCGCCCGAAAGGTAAAATTCTACCAAGTTTTTCATTTCTAAACTATTATTCACATGTTTTTAGTGTTCTTAATTCAAAAAATACAAAAAGAGGGATTCAAAATTACCTCATTCGTGCCCCAGCAGAGATGAGTGGGCAAATCTAACCGTAGGTTGATGGAGTTCCCCGTATCCTGTATGAACTCCCGCAACTTCATGCAATTACAGACTGACTGAGTTATGGGATCGACCACTGCACCCTCGGGAAGCCAATCAGCAATATTCTCAGCAGCCATGAGTAGTGGTCGTCTGAGAGAGAATAAAAAAGCTTCAAAGGAAGTTTTTTCTTCAAAAAGGGAGGTTAGGTAGAAAGTGATAAATGAATGTCACTTTCAACTATTTATAAAAACTTAAAGGGCTTTTGGGCCCAACTCTGGTCCTTTGGCCCAAAAAAAAGTCCAAAGGCACGCCTTGCAGCAACTAGCCCTTGTGCTTAGCCAGCAACCCACTAATGGCTGGCCGCCCAAGCAGGGGCATCACTGCTGGCCGCAAGTAAGAAATTGCCCTAACAGGTAAAATTTTCCTCATTTTGCATGCCATAACAAAGTTTTCAATAAATTCACACAAACTCACATATTCTTATGCAAACTCATTCCTTTTTATGCAAACTCACGCATTTTTGCACAAGCATGCTTCTCCAGGCATAATCATGAAATTTTATGTCTAACCATAATGGGCTGAAAAGCCTCTATTTTATGCAAGCAAAATTGTTTTGCAGGTTCGCCCAAAGCGGTGCATGTCAGATCAAGTCGTCCCAAGTGGCGCAACTAAGCCATCCCAAGTGGCGCACCCCAAGTCGTCCCAAGTGGCGCACCCAAGCAATCCCAAGTGGCAAATGTAAGTCGCCAAAATGGCACAATCATCTGTAGAAGCCGCTGACGATCAGCATGGCGTAATTCCTCCACCTTACATGTCCAAAGTGACAACCTCCCAAAGTGCCGCATTTTCGCCAAGCCGTCCCAAATGATGCACCCAAGCCGTCCCTGGTGGCGTACCGAAGCCGTTCAAAGAACGCACCCGTCCAAAGCAATGCATTTCAACAAAGTCACCAAGTGGCGCAGTCAACCACCATGATGCAATTCGCCCGCTGAACACCGCCAAAATGGCAACCTACATCAACAAAGTCGTCAAAATGGCGCACTTTGTCCATCCAAGCCTTTCAAAGAATGCAAAACCAGTCCAAGGACACCCTGTCTCACCCAGACACGGCAATTCGACTAATGTCAGGTAAGTATTTCTTACTTGCGTGTCTACTTTACACTTTGACGACATCTTTCTCAATAAGTAAAATATCATCAAAGTGGGGGCAAACTGTAGACGCTCAATTTTTTCCCCTACAATGGCTCAATGATGATAACCTTTTTTAACGTAAAATTGAATCGAGAATCGCAATCGCTCTAATTCTCGGACCAATGGTCTGTGGCTGAGATAATGCATGTATTTGACCAATTTTACATTTTAAGGTTTCCGGACGTTCCGTAGCGAAACTAGGCCCTTGAAGTACTTCGGGTCCGCTTGACCCACTTTTTAGTGTACTACCTTATTTTACGTGCCACCCGGGGCGATTCAGTAAAAATGAGTCCGAGCCGATTTTGGGGCCCACTAGTGGCATTTGCCACCAGGGCCTAAAATTAGGGTAACACCCCCATTTGCCTATAAATAGGCCTTGGGTCTAGTGCTAAGGGGAGTTTTTGGGATAAGCTAGAGGAAACTCAATCATTTTCAAAACTAAAACTACTAATCAAAGGAAAACTTGTATTTCTTCTTTAGTTCTTAGTGATTATTCATTGATATGTAACAAAAATTCCCTAATCGCTAATCGAAAAACGTACAAACACATTCATTTAATTTCAATCTCGGATTTTTAGTTCAAGAACAAAGCTTTGGGAGTTCTTTGGTTGATTTCCCAAAACTTTTGGATTTTCTTATAGAAAGGTAACTCCGAAGAGCTTTAGAACCTCTCCTTCATCTTTTTCTCCTTGCTTTGGTGTGAAAAACACTCATTCTTCATTTGATTGGGAGAGAAATCCATAAACAACCAAGGCTTCTGACTGTGTCAGAAGTGGCGCACGCCATTAGGCATGGGGCACACGCCCCTATGTCTAGTTCTTCTACAGTCAGAACGCTCAGTTTATGGTTTTGGGACTCCTTGATCTAGGTAAGATTCGAGCGCCATTACGTGGGGCGCATGCCACTTCTCATGTGGCCCATGTCACTTCGTTTCAAGGGTTAGAACAATAAAAATAAATAAAACGATCCCGAATTGGTATTCCAGTGGTCAAGCACCAGATTTTATTGTTCTGTATCGCTATTTTGACCTAAACTGGATTGGATAAACACACACTAATAAGAAATGGGCAGTGACAAGTGTATTTGTTCATCATTCATGATGAACATCAAGGCTTTAAACCTGAATCTTGATCAAAACCTTTAATTTATTGTATTTAAATTATTGTCCTTTACTTTCATGCACTTTTATTCTTTGTTTTATACTTATTAGTGTGCTGACCTATTAATTACTAACCTATGAATATAACAGGCACCATATTATCATTGATTGAATGATTGTATGTATTTGTGACCTTATGAATGGATGTTGTATTCTATGGATGATTGATTATTGTGCTTATCATTTTAAGTTCTGTGTAAAGGACCTTAATGGTCCTGTAATTGCTTATTTGTAATAAATTAAAGGGGATTTGAAAATTTTGGAGGATTAAGGGTAAAATGCATAATTAGGGGATGTTTGTACTCTTTTCTCTTTACCCCATTCTATTTAGATGATTTACTGTTTTATGTATAAGATGATACACATAATTGTCATTTCCAAAAACACATAAAAAGGTTTTACACCTCGATTAGTTAATCCTATTATTAATCATTGTGAATTAATAGACAACAAGGAGACCGATTTAACCAGACGATTTGGGTTCCTAACACCTTTTTAATACCTTACCTAGCTCCCTTACCTAGTCTCCAGTTTAAAAGAATCAGCTTATCCTTCCCTAAAGAGGATGGCTACTCTAAAAATAAAACAATTACCAAAGAGACCTTTTTTCGAGAATCAATGAACGAGTCTAATAATGAAAACTAATTTCTTAAATAAAATCGATCAAGCCCGTTCAATTCTGCTTTAAGTGAATAATAAAAAAGGATTCCCAGATATTATCGGGCCTTAAATTTGAAACATCCACAAAACTACACTTATTTTAATATAATTTTAAATTGATAATAACTGCATTTATACCGTTAGGTAGCTCGGTTTAGTTTATCCAAAGAAAGAAAAATCAATTCGCATGAAAGCTTAGTATTCAAATTAACATCATAATCAACCAAAGAGCAACACAGTTTCGGGTTCAACATAAAAATGCTGAATCTTATTCAGCAGTACAACATCAGACCTACTTAATTGGAAAACTTACTGCAGCAAATGCATATATAAAAGAGGGTAGTGAAATCAGGAAATGTTGTTCATCGGGATCTTAGAAGGTATATAAAGAGGGTTAAAATATCCAATAATTACTGTACGTAGTTGCACTATTGAACCTTATTGTACCCTACAACTTAACCACTCAATTATGTCATCGATAATATCTTGTCGTTCTGGTTCAAATAGGAGATCATGTAAGAATCCTTGTAACAATTTGATGGATTTATCAGTTGAGGAAGCTTCTTCATACAGTTTTTGTGAAGCTTCTGGGTCAGTTACAGTGTCAGAAGTACCATGGAGAACTAGAAAGGGAACTGATAATCTACTGAGATTCTGCTGCAAGTAAGTTGAAATTCTGAGAATTTCATACCCAGTCCTTATCCTAATGGATCCAGTGTATACTAGTGGGTCAGAATACTTAGCTACTAGTGCCTCCGGATCCCGAGAAACTGGCATCCCCTTCTTATTTGCAGCACCAAGTTGGAACCTTGGCAACAGAACTGAGAAGATTGGGGCTAGTACCTGCCATTAACAAAATAAGGAAATAATTACTATAAAAATTAATAGATCATTGGTTTCCTATAACGTTAGTTTGATTGGTAAGACAGATTGATCATGCAGAGTTAAATCATATAGTAATTATAAAAAATAAGATTTGTTACTTTAAAAAGGAACAATATAGGAATTTTGCATTTTTTTAAATCACATCTACTTTTTTTATTTTATCATTTTGGATGATAAATTTGATTGTGAAAATCTTAAGTGGGAATACCCCATCTAATTAAATGCCCTTACCCTTAGTCTCCATCTTAAAGAATTAACAATTATACTGGAAGTTCTTGTAACATTAATCAAGACTTGCGTTGTGCGAAAAGAAAAGAAAAAATTCATTTAGCCATGGGAAAAATTCATCCCACATACTCTATAATCTTGTGCAGTTGGAAACAAGATATGTTAGAATTCACAAAGCAAGAGATATTCATACCACAAAAATAGGATGGGACGGCTGAACTCCAACTGCAGGGGAAGTCAGCACTACACCGGCTATACGGGCTTCCACTTTTGGATCCATTGCTGCCTGCAGTTGTTTATATAATAGAAATGAAAATTACTACTAGATTCTAATATTATGAGAGAATAGATGCATGTATTTGCACATTTGTGAGACGATCAATAGCAATATGAAGTACTGGATAGAAAAATGCATAATTACATGCGAACATTACCTTAAGAACAATGGCTGCCCCTGTGGAGTGACCAAAGCAAAAACATGGAAGCCCAGGATTATCTCCTAAAACTTTATCAAGGAATGATTTCTATCCACAGTTGAAAAAAAATATGAATGCATTTTCATTGAACAAATATGAAGCAAATATCATCAATTATAACAATCTTGTAATGAAAGCCAAAAACATACCAAATCATTGACAGCATAATCAATAGAATGAACATATGCGTGTAGCCCATCACTCCCACCATGTCCTAGTACGACAGAGGAACAACATGAGTAAGTACATCAGATAACCAGAAATTTGAACTGCACAATTGGAAGATTCTAAATTAGTAGTGCATGCAAATACCGCCTCTAGTATAGCTGCACAGTTGTGTATCCCAATGTAAAATAACTTCCATAGAAAAGATCAGTGATGTTAAAGCAGAGAGAGAGAGGGAGAGGGGAATGTGTAAGTAAAAAAAAATCTCATTTAATTTGGGACTTGGGGAAAAATAAATAGAATGCATTATGTAAACATAAAGAAACTGAACGAATATAAATTAAAACAGTGTCCTGTTAGATATTCTCAAGTTCAGCAGAAAAGGTTCACACCTTAATCAGTTGCAAGAATGTAACTTCACTGATACAAGAAAAACTAGGTGTCTCTAAACTGAAGGTGTATGTCAAGGTGCACCTAAAGAAGGTTCATTCTTTAGGCCAACTTTTGCATTTTAGAATTAGTTCACAAAGAGAGAGAGAGAGGGATAGAGGGAGAAAGAGAGGGACCAGGGAAGGGGAAGTGAAACTTAAATTACCAAATGGAGGATCAATCAATTAGCTCAAACAAAATACAGCAAATTTCACAAAATTTGTGGATCTGATTCTAGTGTTAATACAATGGGAAATAAGTGATGGGACTCCTCTTCCTTTCAAATCATGCATCTTCCCTTTGCAATTTTAGATAAGGAAGGCTAGACACAACACATGCAAATAATAAGCTTACATATGAAGAGAAGCTTCACAAGTTTCTTTTTCGCCCCAATTGAAATCCCAATCCTGCAACATCCAAATAATAGTTGCATCGTTGAAGAATGGTGATCTGTAGATCACTAAACACTAAGAGAAATAATGCATGATTACATTTAACTTCTACAAAATATTATTGTTATTGCCATCATCATCTTCTCTTTTTCTGATGCTTCTTAGAGCTTAGATTTTATTCTAGCAACTGAGAAGGTTCAAGTTGAAAACAAGGCAATAGAAACATTCAAGTGCATGCAGTTATTTGCTCAATGTTGTGTGCATTTATTCCCATTTTTGTTTCTTGCATGAAAATTCAGAAGCCTAGAAGAACAATCATAATAATACAAGTGACTACATGGAGCAAGTATGATGCTTATGCTATCATATTTTTGTTTTCTATCAGGAAAGCATTGTTCTAAACAATATTAAGAATTACTAAGTTGGAGGAACTTCTTGCTGTTTTATCATGTATCAAGCTTGAGAAATAAAACTAAAATATTCATCAAAATCAAAGTTTGACTTTATGTTATAATTGCTTGTTTTTTAGTTTTTTATTTTCTAGAAATAGAAAACAGTTTATGGTTTTTCATTACTTGTTTCTTCAAAGCTATTCTTTTTTTCACCCCCAACAATTTTCTTTTTTACTTTTCATTTCATTTTCTTGATGTTAAAAATTACTCCTAGTTATCAAATCTCTCCCTTTTATTAATCAGTCACTGAAGATTTTAATTAATAATAAAGGAGAAAGAAATCCCAAGTTTTACACCAAAACAACTTAAAAAAAGGTAAAGCAACTCACATCCCAATATTTAAATTTCAGGGTGGGTATGTCAAATTGTGTTCCAAAAATTGTTGAATCTTGTGCTGATTTTTCTACTGGGACCACAACCGGTCCTAATCCTGAACCAGGACAGAAACCAAAAACTAAAGGATCAATTCAGATCCCTGTTCCATTCCCCAACCTAGAACCATCGGTTTAATGAACCGAGTCATTCCCAATATCAAGATGGAATTGTCAAAAGGTTTAGATCTAAATTTAATTATGTTTCCAGATAATTAAGAAAGAACAATTTCAAATTGTGCGCATACATCAGCCTCTACCCATGCAAACAAATTTTGGAAAGTTAGGATTAAATTATTCAAATTTTCTCTTCCTCCAGCCCACTCCTTTTTTCTTGTTTGTCATTTTCTCCTTTTCTCTCTAAACTAGACTCCTGTACAATGAAATGAAATAGAATCTTGTAGCCAGTGAGGAGTTTGTCATGTAGTCAAGAATATGGCTATTGCATGAGGACAAATACAGAAGGGATGACTTGTTCCTAACATTCAAAAATTCTCTAATTATTTTGACTGGAAATATGCCCAGCAATGAGGGGACATTCGTAATCCCAGCTAACCATATCACAGATATGCTTCTAGCATTTGGGCATAACAGCAGCCTAGTTTTATTATATCTGGTAGAAATTGTCCATCAAACAGGTAAAGGACATTTATAGGTCTGTCAAGAAAGTAATATAAATGCAATACAGTCTAGATTTCACTGTCAATCCTTGTTATGGAAGTAATACTTGTTAAATAAACGCAAAGGCTGAATAATAATTGACAAGGTCCAGGTAGTATTTTTGATGAAACGCATATACATTAGTTTGCTTACTATGAAAAATAACCTCATAACAACCATTTTCAAAATAGTTTCAATCTTACCAATCCAATCCATTCCATAAACCTTAAACCCATGAGCATTCAGCTGCTTCGCAAAATCATTGTATCTGCCACTGTCGTAAGCAATGGAACCATGAGTACACAATCAGACTACAAATAAATTGAACTTGACTATTCCGCAGCCATTTGGCAAAAATCACAAACCTATGTTCATTCAGGCCATGCAGAATAATAACCAGTCCCCTGCAAAAATGGGTAATAATGTTAGCATCATAGCAACACTAGTCAACATATCCTCCTAAAGTCAGAACTTGAAGAGAGAAAGATGAATATTTATGCACACAAAACCACTATAATTAGAGGGATAGATTATGCCTATTCGAATTATGCTCGATTGAAAGTGATTGAACATCATATAAAAGGACTCCTAGCAATTGATAATTATTGTGAAATTAAGAAGGAAACAATTATGAGAAAGTATTTTTCTTAAGATAGTCATTTCATGTCACTTTTTTTTTTTAATATTCAGACTCTCTTTAAAAGAAGGTCCATGATTAAATTATCGATCCATGCCTTTTAACAGAAACCAAATTAATGTTACTCCTTCAAAACATTAAAATATACTTTCCAAAATGATTACATAGCAAATAATTTTCTGTACACTTTTCAAAACCAAAAGAATTCTTATGGTTCATCCATAGAACAACATGCAACCCTACCAATTAAACCAAATGAGGGAAACCTGAGACAACCCTTCCTTATTTTACATCAGACAATTAGAACAAATACACAATATTTTGCATTTGTAAAATTTTCTGTCAATGTTTAAGGATAAATGAAATGAACATAAGAAAAACAAAGCTGGATTATTCAGAAAATTCCATAACTAAGGTGGTTTCTCTTTGTGTTTAATATATGTTTTAAGTATTTTCGAAAAAATCAAATGTCCTAGAAATAATACATGAAGTCTGCGGTCATTATATTGATAAAAATAATAGAACTCTTCAACTCTTGTTCCCCCACAAAGCTCAAAATCATCGTGAGCTAAAATCAAGTTCCCAATTGAAGTCAGCCAGCATGATTTAGACCTCTCTGCAAAGGATAAACTTGTCGCCTGGTAATGAACCAGATGAACCAACCAGCTAAAATCATGGCGATGGAATTTTACTTGAAGTACTGTCCATTGATAATAATTTAGAATTGCGTGCCAAATAATAGGTGTGGCAGATAAGAACAAAATGACAGTTACGTAGATACATACAATAGTAGAGTATGTCCAAACAATGCGCGTGAGTATTTCAGAAACCTCCGCGCTATAAGATAAGGGAGGGGACCAAGTGAAAGAGATGTCAAACAAATGTCGCCAACGGACTGGTTACGTGAGTGTCTCGATCTTTCTTGTACGATCCAAACCCAACGCATTACTTAATTAGAACAATCAACATATGAAGTGACGCCAAACTGCTAGAATTTTAAAATACGACTCTAGGAATTGTAATATTCAAATTAAGAACAAGAAGCATAAACAATAAAACTATCTGAACATTCATTCCTTGTGCAAAATGTCATGCCAAAATTAACAAGAGATGCATAAGCCTTATTTCGTTATTTTTTATAACTAGAAGATTTAATCTGTTTAGAAGTAGAGTTTAAAAATTTTTTACTCTTTCAATTACGTACGGTTCTCTAAATTGAATTTGTGTTCTCTCTCCTGAAAATTTTTTGCCCTTTCAGTCAAATGCGATTCTGAATCGAACGTCTATTCTCATCTTTATAAAAATTAAGCTCTCTTACCAACCAATCAACCTAATTTCATTTTTAATAAAGATGGTAATTTGATCATTTTTAATAATAATTCAATTATTGGTTAATAATTTCCTTAATCATTCTACAATTACTTTATCCAACACTTGAAATCGGACGGAGGTAGCAAATGATTGCACAAAATCAACCACAAAATATATTTCTAAAAAAAAAAATAAAAATAAAAATAAACCACAAAATATCAGCGGTAAAAAAAGAAAAAGAAAATCCAATTACCTGATTTTGACAGAAGCAGGTGTCCACGACTGGGTAAAAATAGTATCCCCTCTGGAAGTAACAAACAGCGAAAATTCTCTAACCGAATTGACGTCATCGTCTTGTAACACCCTCCGGATTGCGAGGGCCCTCCTTCCTGCCACCTCCTGATCCACCGCCACAGCGACACTGCCACCGCCTGATGATGCACTACTCTTCCACGGAACAATTCTCGCCGGGACCCGCACCATGGTGGAGCCCTTCCGTGGGGTCCCACACTCCTGTAAATCTTTCGGCTTCTCTGCGGAGGAACTCATCGGCACCGTCCGTCTTCTGCCGCGGAATGGCAGAAGCAATAACAAGACGACGGCGTTTATTAACATTAGTAGACTTTTTAATGCTCGAACCGAGAACAACGCATTAATACGGCCGCTGGCACCGGAAGTTAGAATCAAAGATGACGATGCTGATGAAGAAGAAGAAAACTGCTCTGTTGCCATGGCTGATCGTGATGAAACTTTTTTAACAAAGATTAAGGGTGTTTTGGATTGCGCAATTGAAATTTCTAGCTTTGGTATGGAAATTTCGTTAATGTGATACAAGTGCGATGGATTTTTGTTGGTCGGATTGATTGAAAAATGAGTTTCTGCTGTTGAAATTACGATCGTTCTTGCTCTGTAACAGATCATAAAGAGCTGTAGAACAGATCATAAACAGAGAAACTGAAAGTAATCGACCCACAAAAAATAATCGTTTTTTTTAATAGAATGTCTTATCGTTTTCGTATCCCTTTCGTTTCCTTGCTCAAAACAGAAGATATGGTTTTGTTAGTTTTTGCTATAATTAGTTGGACCTATTTATTTATATTTATATATTATATAAATAAATGAATTTGAAAGGACCGCTGCTAAAATAAGCTAAGCTTAAATCGGACTTATCTCAAATAAAAATAAAATTTGTTTATCAAAATCATGTAATTTGCAACTTATTTTCCAAAAAAAATATAATTTTTTTTGTTAAAAGAAGAAAAATGTAAAAACATAAACAATTGGTCTACATTGCTTTCGTATATGTATGACCAACAGCTTTTAAAATAATATTTTATATTTCGACTCAATTTTATTAATTTATATTGTTGGATAGCGGATCATTTATATTAATATTATTAATATTAAAATTTGAAGGAATTGAATATTATTAATATTGAGATTTAGCAAAGCAGTGTTAAAATTGATAGAATATAAATATTTATTAAGAATTTAATCGTAATTTATATATAAGACTTAATTATATTATTATTTGGATCGGATAGAATTAGAAGATCTTATTTCTATTTTTTCATGAAATAGGTATCTAACAAGGATTCAAGCTATAACTCTGATCAAGATCTTTCTACCTTTATATAAAGTACGAAATATCGATTCAATATCTATGCAATAGACAATACAATGTCTCATTCAATTACAATTATTTATTATGCTCTCACTGACTTAAACATCGGAGGGTTTTAAGCCTAATACCTCTCTTTTTTTTCTATTTTTCATCTATATCTCTCATATTTCTATATGGACGCTGTAGATGGATTTTCTAAATCTATCAAAAATAATAATTGACACTTATTAAAACTGTCAATTTTATTAGTTCAGCTTTCCTTTTTTTTTAAATTATAAAATTTATAATATAAAATATAAATTTCAAGAATTAATAATTAATAATTAAATTGATTGTTATTTAATTAATAAATTAAAATAAACATTATATTTACTTAAAAATAGTTAATATCAATTTTGTAAATAACAACTTAGAATCCTCCAAAATGGAATCCAACTCGCTCAAGTCTATCAAATTATGATTAATAGCATTAAACACTTGAAGAGATTCAAACTCCAAAATAGCCATGGTAAACCGTCTTTTATAAAGCCAGCTAAGCGCATGTCTAAGAGACAATGCTGATTGTAAGTGATCATCTATTAAGCCAGAAATGGCAGTAATAAACTCTCCGTCATCCCTCAAGACCACAGCAAAAGAGGTAGAAATGGGAGTCGAGTGAAGAGAGGCATTAGGATACCATACTAGAGACACAGCAGTTGTTGACACAAAGCTTTCATTTAACTTTTTCTTATTATATTAGAATATATTTTAATATACAAATACATTATGATTTCATTTAAACTAAATTAAAAATTTTAGTGTATTGTATATAAAAATTGTATCTCCCTTACAGTCATAAATCATGCCAATTTGACGAGCAATTTTTCTTGCCTAATGATTACGTGAACTAAATTTAATGTTTTTAAAATCGGATCGGATATTGAATTGGCATAATGACGGCATCATAGTTGAATCGGGTCAAATCGATTCAACTAGGCTATTTTTTTTTTTTTAAAAATAATCTGCTAATTTTATAGCCAAAAAATTTACATTAAAAAAATTAAAAAAGAATGCAAACTTATTTTTCAACCTATTCACCATCAACTACCAATAATAATATGAAATTTTCTAATAAGCATCATTAGATCTTTGAATACAAAAATATAAGAAAAAAAAATTCATCTCATCATCAGTATCCAAATATAAAACCAAAAATTCAAATATCAATAATCATCATAATATCATCAATACCAAAATATCCAAATATGCAAATCATCAAACTCATCAACATGCAAATATCAGAATTTATGGACGTTACAACCAATTTTCATCATTAATATCGTCATAATCATCTCCTACTACAAATTCCATTGTATTGGTATCATCGTCCTCAAGATCTAAAAAATATAAAATAAAAACATAATTGTTAAGTCAGGCCTTGTTGCAGTGAGATAAAGCAACTTCCCAATAATTCTCCTATATATAGAAATATCGGGTAGGGGTTCCTCAGTAGTAGAGCTGAATTTAGCATTAGAGTCCATAGGTGTGGAACACGGTTTAGAAGCTAGAAAACCTGTGTTTGCTAGGAGCTCTAAAGCATATTTCCTCTGACTAATGAATATACCCTGTCTCACTTGGTAATTTCTAAGCCAAGAAAAAACTTGAGAGAGCCAAGATATTTGTGAGTCCTATTTATGTATGGCACAACCCAAGAAAACCTGTGTTTGCTAGGAGCTCTAAATGATATTTCCTCTGACTAATGAATATACCCTGTCTCACTTGGTAATTTCTAAGAAAAGAAAAAACTTGAGAGAGCCAAGATATTTGTGAGTCCTATTTATGTATGGCACAACTTAAAAGGGGGTGAATTGAATTTTCTAAAAATTTGGATTTCAACGCAAAATATCATAATTCTATTGCAGCTGAATTAGAAAGCGTTTGTGAGAGTTAATTATCAAGTTTAGAACTACCTCACAAAGCTTGTTACAAATTTAGAAAGACTCTATGAAGAACAATTATTACATTTAAAACTGTTTCACAAACTTAAGCAATTTTAGAAAGACTCTGTGAAGAATAGTTATTGTATTTAGAACTACTTCACAAATCTTAAGCAAATTTAGAAAGACTCTATGAAGAATCAGTTATTGCATTTAGAATTGCCTCACAAAGCTATAAGCAAAATTAGAAAACTGATTATAATTTAAATTGTAATTTATACTGAATATAAAAGGACAAATTAGAACTTGGTATAATTACAATACAGAAATCCAGAGTTCTAACGTTCTACAGGGATAAAACTTATTTACGTTTATAAACAGAAATTCATTAACAACTTTGCATTTCTAAAAAGATTAACAGTTGTGTAAACAGAATATAATTAAGCAGGACTTTAAAAAATAAAAGAAGATAAATATAGAGATTTATAGTGGTTCGGTATTAACTCGCTTACATCTACTCCCAAAAACTCATCTTGAGATCCTCTACTATGTTATCTCTTTTCAAGGGTAAGAGACAAACCAATATTACAAGGAAATAGATCAACACCTAGATCTAACCTTTGTCCCACTAGATTTTTCCAAAGGTTGTAGTCAACCTCAACCCTTTCTATTTTTGCAGAGAACAGAAACTCACACAAGAAGAATGTTGCTTGATAACCTATTACATCATAGCTTTTCACCTAAGCTATTACATAAAAGTTTTCATTTAAAAACCTCTAGTTTACAACAGATTACAAAAACTATATAGATAGAGAGAAATGCAATTATTAGCACAGGAAGAACAGAAAACAGATTTAGAAAGCAGAATTAAAGTTCAGAACTGTTTTTCAGAAAATGTTGTTATTAAATTTTCTTTTCTCTTAAAAATATTTCTTGAAGCAAATAAACGAAAAGCAATAAGGGGGTGTGAAGAGAGAGCTTTGAGAGATTTAAAACTTTTATTCAATGGGCTCTTACTCTTGCAAACCTTAATGTTTTCAAAAGAAAAAAAAAACGTCTTTTATAAGAGAGGTGAAGATCACGTTTTTAGAAGACGTTGATTTTTAGCTTTAAAGAATATCTTTGACATTCCAAAAGTAAAAGATATACATAAATTATTTATATACTCATTTATTTGTTGCTAAAAATATTTAAGCCAACATCTTTTTCATTTTAGGTAAGTAGAATTAAAAACAAGATTTGACTTTTCTTTTTAAGGTAATTTCTGAAAATAAAAGATATGTGAATCTTTTACAAACACTTGATTATTTGATGCCAAAAATAATTAAGCCAAAATCTTTTTCATTTAGGTAAGTGAAATTAAAAAAGCAAGATTTGACTTTTACTTTTTAAGTAATTTCCGAAAATTATTTTAAGAGAAAAAAAATATTTTTGTGCTTATAAAAGAATATTCTCTCTATCCTACAATATAGGAGTGGCCAAATTACGGTTCCCAGAACTGGAACCGGTGGTTTAGAACCGAACCGGTGGCCTACAGTTCGATCTGGAATCGCCAATTTTTCTAGCCAGTTCGAACCAATGGTTAGAACTGGCGATTTCAAGAATATTTGAATTCTGTTTGAAACGGCTAGAACCGGCGATTCCAGTAGCTTTTTTATTTTTTTTTCAAAATTTTTTGTGAAATCCCCAAATTACCCTTTCTAACAACCATAAACGGCTACATAACGGCTAACAACTATAAACGGCTACATAACGGCTAGTTTCAAGGGTAAATAATTTTTTGGATTTATTATAAATACCTCATTCCATTTACAATGCCCTCACACAAAATTATGTCTACTCTCTCTACTTTATATTGTTCTTCTCTACTCTACAATCTCTCTAATTTTCATTCATAAATTATTGTCCAAAATATTGCAAGATAATTTCTTCAAAGTCCAATCTCCAATTATTTGTCCAAATTATTGCGAATTAATTTCTTCAAATTTCAATCTCTAATTATTCTCTCTAATTTTTTTATTAAATTTTCCAAATTACATATTATTTTTCTATAATGGCAAGTAAAGGAAACTCAAGTTTCGCTAAGGGCAAGGGAAAGATTGGAGAAACACAATATTCATCTGTCCCAACAAACGACATCTTTGATTTCACTCCCGACCAATATAATCTTGAGGGATATCCAAATGAAAATTTGGAAATTCCAACTCAAGAATCTGAATTTTTTTTATGAGCATTTACAACAAGAGGAAGAGGAAGAGTAAGAGCAAGGTTCACAAGTTTTTCGAAGAGCCAAACAAAATTCTGACATATTCGCCATTCATATCACGAAAAAATTCAAAGGCAACAAAATGTTCGATGTAATTTGCAATTATTGTGGAAAATCTTATAAATTCAAACAAGCGCGTGGTTATGGATCATTTTGGAAGCATTTGGAGGCAAAACATCTAATAAAAATAGGAGTTGATCGGTCTCAAACACAAATTTCCAGTACACATCTTCTAACATTTCTTTAGTTCAATATTCTGAAAAATAACAAAAAGAAGAATTAGCTAAAATGATTTCTATGGAGCATTTATCTTTTAGTTTTGGTGAAAAAGTAGGTTTTAATCAATATTGTCAAAAAGCTTTATATCTTTCTGCTAAAAGAGTGCCAAGAAATACTGTAAAACGAACTATTATTTCTTTATATAAAAAAGAAAAAAAAAAGAGTTCGAACTTTTATTTTCTGAAATGAAAATTCGTGTTTCAATTTGTTGTGATATTTGGAGTGATCATTCGCAAATGCATTCTTATATAGGTATTACATGTCATTGGATTGATGATGATTGGAAAATTCGAAAAAGAATTATTGTATTTCATGCTTTTGATGATAAACATACTACAAATAATATTTATAGAATAAATGTTTAAATTTTAGATGAATGCAAATTGACTAAAATAATTTTTTCAATTTCATTTGATAATGCTTCTACCAATAATAAATGAATTATTGAACTTAAATCAATTTGTGAACCAAATATTGGTAGAAAATTTTTTCAAATTAGATGTGCATGCCATATTTTAAATTTATGTGTACAAGATGTTGGCTCAAGGGTTAATTTTATCTTGAAATTTTGATGATTAAACAAAACAAATAAATTTAATATTTTTTATCTGTGTTAATATTATTTTATTCAGATTTATTTATTTTTAAATATGAAAAATAATAAACAAGACAAATTCCTACAAATCCAAGATTAATTGAAGATCATGAAGATCTTAGTAGTTAGTATTTTAGGATTTGTTGTAGGATAGAGAGAATATTCATTTATAAGCATAAAAGTATTTCTTCTCTCTCTTTCTCAAAAATAACTTTCGAAAGTTTCCTTGAAAGTCAAAAATCTTGTCCTTTAATTCACTTACCTAAATGAAAGAGATTTTGTCTTAATTATTTTTGGCAATAAAAAATTTTTTAAAAAGATTTTTATATTTTTTTTTCGGAAACTATTTTTAAAGAAAATCCAAAATCTTGCTTTTATTCGCTTACATTAAAAGAAAAGATTTTGACTCAAAATATTTTTGGTAATAAGATCTCCGTATCTTCTACTTTTGGAAAGTCAAAATTCTTATTTAAAAGCTAAAGATTATACTTTCTAAAACGGGATATTCATCCCTCTATAAAAAGGCGTCTTTTCCTTATGAAGACGTGAGTTTTTGTTTTAAGAATAAAAATCCATTGATCAAATTTTTTATCTTTCAAAACTTACTCTTGACCCCCTTATTTCTTTTCATCTTATTGCCTCACGAATTATTTTTTAAGGGAAAGGAAAATTTTATAACAACTTCTTTTGAAAAACAGTTCTGCTCTTTAAAACGATTTTCTAATCTTGATTTCTGTTTTTCCTGTGCTTATATATGTATTTCTCTCTGTCTATATAGATTTTGTAATCTGTTGTAGACATATTTTTATTTGAAAAGCGTTTGTGTAATAGCTTAAGTGAAAAGCTATTGTGAAATAGGTTATCAAGCGACCGTCTCTTGTGTGGAACTCTAATGTCTTGATTTGAGTTTTTATTCTGCAAAAACAGAAAGGGTTGAGGTTGACTAGAACCTTTCGAAAATCTAGTGGGATAAAGGTAGATCTAGATGTTGATCTATTGCCTTATACTGTTGGTTTGTCTCTTACCCTTGAAAAGAGATAACATAGTGGAGAATCTCAAGATGAGTCTTGAAGAGTGGATCTAGGCGAGTTAGTACCGAACCACTAGAAATCGTTGTGTTAATCTTTTTATTTTCTGAAGTTCTACTTGATTTCTTTTTACTTACACTTATGTTAATCTTTTAGAAATGAAAGTTGTTAATGGTTTTATTGTTCTAACCTCAAGTAAGCTTTATCATTATTGAACATTAGAACTTTGAACTTCTGCATTGTGATTATACCAATTTCTAACCTGTTCTTCTATATTCATTATATTTCACAATTTGGGTTTTAATCAGTTTTCTAAATTTACTTAAAGCTTTGTGAAGCAGTTTTGAAATTCAGTAACTGTCTTTCACAGATTCTTTAATATTTGTCTAAACTTTATGAGATAGTTCAAAACGTAATAACTTTCCTTCATAAAGTGTTTTTGAAATTGATTAAGATATTGTGAAGCAGTTCTAATCAATAGCTACTATTTACAAAGTTTTTCTAATTTTTGCATTAAGCTTTGTGAGGAAGTTCTAATCTTGATAACTTACTCTCACAAACGCATTCTATTTCCACTGCAATAGAATTTTGATTTTGTTTTTGAAAGTTAAATTTTTAATTTTTAGAAAATCCAATTCATCTCCCCTCTTGGGTTGTGCCATATGTATACGGGACCCACAATCTGGTATCAGAGCATTGGCTCTTGACTTACTGAAGCTTAACAGCTTGAGAGAAAAATCCCATGGCAGCCCCACTCCTCTTACATCTTTAGAAGGTCAATCTGTTTCTAGACCACCTTTGTTCAATGGTTATAATTACTCTTACTGGAAAATCAGAATGAAAAATTTCATAAAATCAGTTGACAAACTGCTAGAGGAACGTCATTACTGGTCCTCATATTCCTATAAAAACTGTAGAAAATGAGAGAGTTAGAAAAATAGAAGAAGAATATACTAATGCTGATTGGAATGATATTTCTATAAACGCAAAAGCTATTAATATTCTTCACTGTGCATTAGATCCAATAGAATACAACAAAGTGTCTGGATGTAAGTTTGCAACAGAAGTCTAGGAAAAACTTAAAGTTACCTATAAGGGTACTGATCGAGTAAAGGAATCCAGAATTAATATCCTTTGGAGAGAATATGAAATGTTTAATATGAAAGAAGGAGAGACTATAGCTAAATTAAATTCTAGATTCACCAAAATAGTTTATCCTTTGAGAACTATCGAAAAGGAAATTTCAGAAGATGAGCTTGTTAAGAAAATCTTTAGAATTCTACCTAAAAAATGGGATTCTATAGGAACTATTATGAATTACAAAGAGACTCTCGTTACTTATGATTACTTGATAGGAGCTCTTATTTTAGGAGAGACGAAATCTTCTTTGACTGTAAAAGATAAGAAAAAGAAAAGACTGGCTTTGAAAGTAGTTTCTAGTGAAGAAAGTTCTTCTGATCTTGACAGTGATGATTAAGCACTTGTTGCTAAAAGATTCAAAAAGTTTTATAAAAATAGTGGTAGGCCATAGAAAAAGTTTATCAAAAAGAACTTTTCACTTAAAAGTAGCAACTTGCCAAAGAAAGAACCTTTTGAAGTGGTTTGTTATGACTGCAACAAGCCTGGCCATATCAAGCCTAACTGTCCTAAGTTGAAAAAGAAGTCAAAGAAAGTAAAGTTGAAGCAGGCATTCGTAGTTGCTTGGAGTGATTCAGATGTTTCTAATTCTGAAATTCAAAGTGACCAAAAAGAAACTACAAATATCTGTCTAATGGCCACTATTGATTTTGACTCCAAGAAAATTAGCATTCTGACTTCAATACAGAAAGCTAATAGTAATGAAACAGATGCAACGGTCCAAAAGCGTGAAGAAAGCAATGTAAGTATTTCTAAACCTGAATCTGAAAATGATCTTTTAGATACTTATAATAACCTCTGCACTGAATTTGAAAAGCTTGTTAAAAAGCATAAAGTTCTAAAGAAGGATTTCAGAAAATTAAAAACTGAATGTAATCATTTGAAAGATGCTTTTTATCAAGAAGTTATATGCAAAGATATTATCATAGAGATCAAAGATCTTAAAGATTGTAATGATAAATTTTCTAAAAATCTGAAACACTTTGAAGAAAAATGTAAGAATCTGAATTCTAAAAATGAATCTTTGAAAATTGAGATTAGAATTCTAAAGTCAATTTCAGAATCATTTTCTAAAGAAAAGACAAGTGTTAGCTATGACAGGATTTCAAAACAGAATCATGTTTCTAATAAGAAAAATGCTATTTATAATGTTGTGACTTTAGAACATCAGAAATTTGACAGTCACAATAGAAAGAAAAATCATACTAAGTTGAATACACCTATTACCACTAATCCTCTAGGACCCAATGTGAGTTGGGTACCTAAATCTACATGATCTTTTCAGCTGTGCCTAAGGTGTGAGCTGAAAAACATAAATGTAGTACATAGACAGTGCTTGCTCTAGGCATATGATTGGTGATAGAAAAAATTCACCAGATTAGAAAAGAAAAAGGGAGGTACAACGAGCTTTGGAGACAAAGCAAAAGGTAAATCGTTGGTATTGGTGTGGTAGGTTCTAATCCTTTAATAGAAGATGTATAGTTAGTAGAAGGATTACATTATAACTTGTTAAGTGTGAGTCAGATTTGTGATAAAAATAGAAGAGTGAATTTTGAACCTTCTTATAAACATGCATGATAACAAAACTTTATTTGTTGGAAAATGGTTTGGGAACATATACCTAGTAGACCTTTCTGATTTGCATAACCTATACATATGCTTACTTTCTGTTGACAATTCTCGTTGGTTATGGCATAGAAGACTTGGACATGCAAGCATGCACCTTATTTCTAAACTGTCTAAGAAAGATTTGGTTCGTGGTTTGCCAAAGCTAAATTTTGAGAAAGATCACATTTGTGAGGCTTGTCAATTGGGCAAACAAACCAGAACATCTTTCAAATCTAAGGGCATAGTTTCTACTCTAAACCTTTAGAATTGCTACACCTTGATTTATTTGGACCTGTTACTCCTTATAGTCTTGGAGGAAAATTCTATGCATTTATTATTGTAGATGATTACTCTAAATTCACCTGGACAGTCTTCCTTAGAAATAAGGATGAGTCATATGACATGTTTGTTCATCTTTGCAAGAGAATACAAAATGAGAAAGGATACAACACCTCTACGATTAGAAGTGATCATGGAGGAGAATTTGAAAATCAGAAATTCGATGCATTTTGCAAAGAGTCAAGAATCTTCCATAACTTCTTAGCACCTAGAACACCTCAGCAAAATGGAATAGTGGAACGCAAGAATAGAACACGTCAGGAAATGGCCAGAACCATGCTGAGTGATTCTAAGTTATCAAAGTATTTCTAGGCAGAAGCCGTTAACACTGCCTGTTATGTTCTAAATAGGGTTATGGTAAGATCTAAACTGAAAAAGACTCCATATGAGCTATACAAAGGTAGAAAGCCAAATATTGGTTATTTTAACATTTTTGGATGTAAATGTTTTATTCTAGATAACAAGAAAAATCACCTTGCTAAATTTGATGCTAAATCTTATGAAGGAATTTTTCTAGGATATTTTACTAATAATAGAGCATATAGGGTGTTTAATAAGAAAACTCTAGTTGTAGAAGAATCTATTCATGTTGTGTTTGATGAATCTGACTCTACTTCTAGAATTTTAGAAAATGATGATATTGTAGATTTTAATCAAAAAAAGCAAATGAACAATCAGAATAATTAGAACAGCTAGAAAATGAGCAGAACATTGATAATTAGGTTGAACTAGAAGATGAACATGAAGATCAGAACGCAACTGAAAGTCAAATGTCAAAAACAGAAAATGAAAATTCTCAATTACGAAAAGAATGGCGATTCCACAGGTATCATCCTCAAGAGGACATCATGGATAATCCTTCAGAAAGGATGATGACTAGAGCTCAATTTAATAGATATTTTGGTAATGTTGCTTTCATTTCTCAATTAGAACCTAAAAACTTAGAGGATGCTCAAAATGATAAAAGTTGGATTCTTACTATGCAAGAAGAACTAAATCAATTTAAGATAAACCAAGTTTGAAAACTTTTTTCTAGACCTAAAAACCATTCTGTTACTAGAACAAAATGGGTGTTTAGAAATAAGCTTGATGAACAAGTTAATGTTGTGAGAAACAAAGCAATGTTAGTGGCTCAAGGGTCCAACCAAGAGGAAGGCATTGATTTTGATGAGACCTTTGCTTCGGTTGCTAGACTTGAGGCCATTAGAATGCTTTGTGCATTTGCATTCTTTAAAAACTTTATTTTATATCAAATGGATGTGAAAAGTGCTTTTCTAAATGGTTTTCTAAATAAAGAAGTGTATGTAGAACAACCACCCGATTTTGAAGTCTATGATAAACCAAATCATGTTTACAAACTTACTAAAGCTCTTTATGGTTTGAAACAAGCTCCTAGAGCTTGGTATGAAAGATTAAGTAAGTTTTTATTAGAAAATGGTTTTTCTAGAGGAAAGGTTGATACTACACTATTTATTAAAAATAAAGCACTGATATTCTAGTTGTGCAAATCTATGTTGATGACATAATCTTTGGTTCTACTAATGACCTTCTTCGTAAGGAGTTTTCTAAGATTATGTAGGGTGAGTTTGAAATGAGCATGATGGGAGAATTAAATTTCTTCCTTGGACTTCAAATCAAACAATGTGATAATGGAATTTTCATAAACCAAGGCAAGTGTACTCGAGAATTGTTGAAACGGTTCAAAATGGAGAATGTCAAGCTATGTAGTACACCAACGAGTCCATCCTCAAAATTAGAAAAAGATGAAAAAGGAAAGGATGTCGATATTAAATTGTTTAGAAGTATGATTAGTTCTTTACTATATTTAACTGCAAGTAGACCTGACATTCATTTTAGTGTTTGTTTGTGTGCTAGATTTCAATCATGTCCCAAAGAATCTCATTTAATTGTTGTAAGAAGAATTCTAAGATATCTTTGTGGAACTTCTAATTTGGGTCTGTGGTATTCTAAAGGTGATACATTTGATCTTGTTGGGTATAGTGATTCTGATTTTGTAAGAAGCAGAATAGATAGAAAAAGCACGTCTGGAACTTGACAGTTTCTAGGTAGTTCCCTTTATCATGTTCAGCAAAAAACAGACATCTATTGCTCTTTCTACTGTAGAAGCAGAATATATTACTGCTGGAAGCTGTGTTGCACAAGTTTTGTCGATCAAGCAATAATTGGCAGACTATGGTCTAAAATTAGAAACAGTACCAATTAAATGTGACAATATAAGCACCATCAACTTATTTAAGAATCCAGTCCAACATTCTAGAACCAAGCACATAGAACTCAGACATCACTTCATATGTGATCATATTCAAAAAGGTGATATAGTGATTGAGTTCATTCCTACAGAAAAGCAATTGGCAGATATCTTTACTAAACCTCTAAGTGAAAGCCAATTCTGCTTAATCAGAAGAGAACTCGGTATGTTAGTTCTAAACTTTTAACCTTAGAACTCTGTAAGTATGTTCTAAAATGCTTTCTATATTTGAGATTGAAAGACTTGCTCTGTGTTATGTTTTAATATTCTATTATGTGTGATTCTGAAAAATGTTTTTGTCTAAAAGAGATGCATAATGCTCTGATGTGAAATTCTAATGTCATTATCAGATTCTATTTTTAGACAAAATTAAAAACAGTCAATTTCTTTTATTTTATTTTGTTGTGTGTTTATTTTATTGTGTTTTGTGTATTTATTTTATCTTCATGTTCAACTTCTGGTTCAGCCTGATTATTAGTGTTCTGCTCACTTTCTGGTTGTTCTACTTTATCTGCCCAAAGAGCGGTTCGCTCACATTTGTAAACCAAATTGAACTGTGCATAATGTGGCATATAATTAAAAAGAAACCCTTTAATCTGTGCTATATTATTTTTGATAAAATGCAGAACAACCTAAAGAAATCACCCTATGGTATGATGCTTACCCCAGTGTTTGAGTTTTTGGAAGTTGATTTAGATAAGAGTGAGGGTCATAGTGTTTCAAAGTTGGATAGTAGATCTTTGAAACTAAAAGATGAAGAAGGTGAGAAGAAAAAGAAAAAGAAGTTGCTAAGGACAAAGAAAAGAAAGAAAAAGAAAGAATAGAAAAAGAAAAAATTAAGGTTATAAGAAGAAGAAGCTGAAAATAAGAAGAAGAAGAAGAAGAGAAGATTAGTAAAAGGAAAAGGAAAATTAGAGGAAACTGAGAAAGAAGAAAAGAAAGAAGAATCAGAAGAAGAGAAAAAGGAAGAAACAGAAAAAGAAAAGGAGACAGCAGTTAAGGATGAAATAGAGTTAGAAAAAGAGTTGAAGAAGAAAAAGAGAAAGATGAAGCAAGAACTAAAGAGAAAAAGGATTCTGTTGATCCTAGAAAAGAGACTGAAAAGGGAGAGGCAGTAGAAGTTGAGGAAGCAAGTGATGCTGACACAGAAAAGTTAGAATTAATTGAAGAAGAAAAAGAGACTGAGGTTGAGGCTAAGAAGGAATCAAAATTTCTGACAGCACAAAGGAGTAGAGAGGCTATGCTGGGCAAACTGGAAAAAGAAATCATTGAAGAATATAATAAGGAGCTTGGTGAGGCTATCAAATAAAGTAAGGCTGTGATTGCACACAACCAGTCCCTCATTGAGTCTTTAGAAAGGATGAAAAATGCCAATGAGAGAAGGCTAGCTACTCTAAAGGTAAAAAGCACACCCTACACTCCTACCTCAGAAAAGCCTAAGAAAGTGAAGCACACTGCGGGAAAGCATAGAGTTCATGGAAGGAAGCCTCCTCTGCACCCTTATGAAGACGTGGGTTTTTGTTTCAAGAGTAAAAGTCCATTGATCAAATTTTTAATCTCTCAAAACTTGCTCTTAACCCCCTTATTTCTTTTCATCTTATTGCCTCACGAATTATTTTTTAAGGGAAAAGAAAATTTTATAAGAACTTCTGTTGAAAAACAATTCTGTTCTTAATCTTGATTTACGTTTCTCCTGAGCTTATATATGCATTTCTCTTTATCTATATAGATTCTGTAATCTGTTGTAGACATTTTTTTATTTGAAAAACGTTTGTGTAATAGCTTAGGTGAAAAGCTATTGTGAAATAGGTTATCAAGCGACCGTCTCCTTGTGTGGAATTCTAATGTCTTGATTTGAGTTTTTATTCTCTGCAAAAACAGAAAGGGTTGAGGTTGACTAGAACCTTTGGAAAATCTAGTGGGACAAAGGTAGATCTAGGTGTTGATCTATTGCCTTGTACTGTTGGTTTATCTCTTACCCTTGAAAAGAGATAACATAGTGGAGGATCTCAAGATAAGTCTTGAGGAGTGGATGTAGGCAAGTTAGTACCGAACCACTAGAAATCATTGTGTTAATCTTTTTATTTTCTTAAGTTCTGCTTGATTTCTTTTTACTTAAACTTATGTTAATCTTTTAGAAATGAAAAGTTGTTAATGGTTTTATTGTTCTAACCTCAAATAAGCTTTATCATTATTGAACATTAGAACTTTCGACTTTTATATTGTGATTATACCAAGTTCTAATATGTTCTTCTATATTCATTATATTTCACAATTTGGGTTTTAATCAGTTTTCTAAATTTACTAAAAGCTTTGTGAAGTAATTCTGAAATTCAATAACTGTCTCTCACAGATTCTTTAATATTTGTTTAAACTTTATGAGGTAGTTCAAAACGTAATAACTTTCCTTCATAAAGTGTTTTTGAAATTGATTAAGATATTGTGAAGCAGTTCTAATCAATAGTTGCTCTTTACAAAGTCTTTCTAATTTTTGCATTGAGCTTTGTGAGGAAGTTCTAATTTTGATAACTTAGTACTGTCACAAACGTATTCTATTTCCGCTGCTGCAGAATTTTGATTTTGTTTTTGAAAGTTAAATTTTTGATTTTTAGAAAATCCAATTCACCCCCCTCTTAGGTTGTGCCATACGTATACGAGACCCACACAAGATGGTTTAAAAGTTCTTGAATATTTTATTTCTCCAATTAGAAAATCTATTTTATATTTATGGGGACATCCCCAAGTAATAAAAAGTTGGGCTAAATTTTGTAAGGAAAATAAAAAAAGACCAAAACATTTTTCAAGGGTTATCCCAACTCGTTGGAATTCAACAAATGAATTATTAAACGAGTCTTTTTCATATAAAGAATTATTGTGCATTTTTGTTACTAATAATATTGAAGAAATTAATTTATATCCACAAAATTGGGAGATTTGTGCAAAAACTTTGGATATTTTAAAAATTTTTAATGATGCTACATATAAATTTATTGGGGTTTATTATCCCACATCTCATTTATTTTTGCCTATATGCATTAATATTATTACTGTACTTCAAGAATTTGAAAATGATATTTTATTACAAAATTTTGTTTTATCAATGAAAAAAATGGTTATCTTATTTTAAAAATATACCACCTCTTTTTCTTGTTGCTTGTGTATTTGATCCTAGATGTAAATTTGAAATTTTATCTAAATATTTGACTCTTTATTATGAAATATTAAATCTTGATATAGAAGATAGTGTAAATATAAACGTAGTATTGCATGAAGTTAGACAAAATATTATAGAATTATATACTGAATTTGTTCAATATTCTAGTTTATCTACTTCTTCTAATTCTTCTCAATTCAATAATCAAACATTCCCAACTGAAAGGGTAAGTGTTGGTGTTGCTGAACGTACATTACTACAAAGACAAAAAAGACCTAGGGAATCTGGTTCTTTTTTTGAATTTGATAATTATCTTACCACTTCTTTTGAGTTTGGTGCTAGTTTTGCAGATAATAACTTTCCAATTTTAGATTGGTTGAGTCGTCATGCCAATACATTCCCAACCCTTTCACTAATTGCAAAACAAGTTTTAGCAGCTCCAGTCTCCATTGTTGCGGTTGAACAAGCTTTTAATAAAGGAGGAAAACATACTTGATGAAACTCGATCTCGTATGACACCCAATTCACTAGAAGAACAATCATGCATGGATGATTGGAGCTGTAACATCCTCTTGAGTTGAGTTGGGTTAAACCAAACCTGATTTGGATTGAATGAGAGTAAGTGGACTTATTTGCATGACAAGTTTAGGACCTGCTTGCATGAGGACATACAGCTTGGGTATTTAGTTGTAACCATTAATAATTGAGATACCATTTAGAAACTTTGGCATAAAAATCATGGATTTCTAGAGCCAACCCGTTGATATCATTTTCACTTTCCCCATTTTCATGTTTATCATTCTCGTCTTACTTTCCCTCTCTTTTCCTGTTCATTTGCATGGTCGTAAGCATTAAGTCACCTCTAAGTAAGTAGAAGCTCTTGTCCCTCTATGTTATCCAACTTCTACTTGAGTTATATTGTAGATAATTCATGAGAATTTTGATGTATATAGGAGAAGGGAGCTCTAAGACAGCAGAAAAAGGAAACTGAAACAGAGTTCAAGCTTTTTGAAGTCAAGGTTTGATATCTCATGTGAATTACTAATTTCTTTGCATGCAAAGTGGTGTAGTGTGTTGCTAATGAGAATATATGTTGCTTATTGTTGAGTGAAGGGATTGGAAATGATATGAAAACAGGGGATGGAAGTGAATATTGAGTTTATGTTGAAACAGAGTTTGCTGGAAATTTTACCAGCAACTTCATCTTGATTTTGACCCTATTAAATGATGGAATTAGGAATTGTCATAGAAGAGTTATTTGTTTCCCTATGTGTTAGCTTTACGTGGGCTTTTGAATCACTCAATTTGAAGTTGTATATTGAGAGTTATGGCCAAAGGAACACAGACTGCACAATCTGGAAAAACGTCGCGCGCTCGCGCGGTCTGGAAAGCAAGTCGCGCTCGCGACTTTCACATGCGCGGTCGCGACTTCGGCCAGAAGCTCTCTGCCTCTCAGTTTGCGCATTTCACGCTCGCGAACTCCACAAGCGCGCTCGCGACCTCATCTCGCGCTCGCGACTTGTGCTGCGCGGTCGCGACTTGAGCCAGAAATGTCTCTGACTCTCGATTGCACTTCTCGCGCTCGCGAGGTTTGAAGACGCGCTCGCGACTTCTCTCTGGGAAGCATCTCGCGCTCGCGACTTTGCCCTGCGCGCTCGCGACTTGTGTTTTCATGCATTTTGGACTTCATTTTCTATCCAATTACATTCCTTTGCTCAACATGCATGCATCCAATCATTGTAAAACAAAAATATAACATAAGAACATGGATTAAAACAACATGTAAGCATTTATATGGTGTGAAATCAAATCAATATGATGAACTATGACGTTGTGAAACCATTTATGTGCTATTGTGTTACATTGTTGACATGCTAATCTTAAGCTCCATTGAGGTTAGGTAGAAACCATGTAGATAAGGCTATGTCGCGACATAGAATAGCAGATCTGCGCCCCATACAGTTTGGAACTCCGGCTACAGGCCGTTGAGTGGATATGATTATACAGGCCATAGCAGCCAAGCATACAGTATTCATACAGTTTCATACAGTTTATCTTATCACTTCGGTTTCACTATAACCTTATGGAGCCATACCGATATTGTAACTGGTTATTGCATGAAACACACAGTAACATAAACAGTAAGAAAGATCATTAAGGTAAAATGAAAGCCGCATGTTATGTGTGATTATATGTGCTTACATAATGCTTTTTGCTTATATGTGTGCTTATTGTTGTTTTATGTTGAGATATCCACTGAGCTGCAATAGCTCAGCGAGTTACCTGTTTAACTCGCAGGTTTTGAGACTGGTCTATAGAGCGTCAGCGTACAACTGCAGCAGTTCATCTGTAGAAGACACGGTCTTCAGGGTAGCTCCCTATTTTGATGTGTAATTTTTATTGATTATATTCGTGGCATGTACAGGGCACACTGTTGGGCCCATTTCACTTTAAAAAAAAAAAAAAAACTTGTATCATGTATATCAATATTCAGTACACTATTAATGTAAACAGCTTTTGTATACTATAATAGTCAATAGTCAGTATGATATCAGCATGTCAGAACATTTAAGTCAACCGGTTTGTAACATCTCGACTCGGTTCATTCGGGTTATCGGATGGACCGGGAAGGGGTGTTACAAATTTTGGTATCAGAGCCCTAGGTTTAGTTTTCCCGGGCTTGCATTCATAAGTCAGTATAGTGTACATGCCATGACTACCCTGATGAACTAAGCAGTTGTTGTTCTTTTAGGAGGATGTCACAAGAAGGTGAAACTGAGTCACACGCCTCCAGAGCAGTGGAGGGTGAGGCTCCAGCAGCACCAGGTCAAGCCAGAACAGTGGAGGCTGAGGCTTCAAGAGCACTAGGTCAAGAGGTGCTGTTAAAACAACTTGCAGATACTTTTCGACAGATTGCAGGGGTGATGCCTCAAGCACCCGTAGTAGTAGAGAGAGAGAGAAAGCCCCCATTGGAGAAGCTTAGAAAATATGGTGCAAAGGAATTCAAAGCGAGCAAAGATGATAGTCCCGAAGTAGCTGAGTACTGGCTAGATGGGACATCGAGAGTTCTAGAACAATTGCAATGTACAGCAGAAGACAAGTTGGTTTGTGCCACTTCATTGCTGATAGAAGAGGCATATACATGGTGGACCACTGTGCAACAGAGAGTAACAGCAGATCAGCGGACTTGGCAATTCTTCTTGGATGAATTCAAGAAGAAGTTCATCACCGAGGCTTACCTAGATGCGAGAAGGAAGGAGTTCTTATACCTGCGACAGAATAGAATGTCTGTAACTGAATATGAAAGAGAATTCACCAGACTAAGCAGGTATGGTAAACAGATAGTGGCTACAGAAGCCGAAAGGTGTAAAAAGTTCCAAGAAGGTCTAAATGATGAGATTCAGATGGGAGTGGTAGCTTCCAGATTCAGAGAATTCTCAGCCTTGGTAGAGGCAGCTCAAGAGATAGAGCGAATTCAGGCTAATCAGCGTACTAGACGCCAGCGGTCTCAGCAAAGAAGAGATCAGACTCCGAGTGCACCGAGTACACATCAGCCGGAGAGCAAGAGATTCAGAGGTGCTAGTAGTTCAGCTGGTTCTAGGCCTCCTTTTAGCCAAGGCATAGCTAGGGGTGCTAACGCACCAGCGGCATCAGTTGTGGCTAGTTCTGCCGGTGGTAGTCGAGGTTTAGGCAGAGGAACTGGTAGAGGCACCGATAGAGGTGCAGAGTCAGCCGGTTATACTAATTCACCTTGTGAGCATTGTGGCAGACGACATGGTGGAGATTGTTGGTTCATGACCGGTAAATGTTTGACATGCGGAGCCTCAGACCATCAGAAGAAGGATTGTCCAAAAAGGGCAAGAATTCCTACGCCGTTCATAACAGGCCGAGGTCGAGGTGAGACCTCCGGAGTGCAGAGACAACAGTCAGAGACAGTGGATAGGCCAGATACCAGGGGTCCAGCCAGGGTTTATGCCATGCGAGCCAGAGAAGATGAGGAAGCTCCAGATGTCATAGTTGGTGAGTTTTCTTTATGTGATCATGGAGTTTATGCTTTAATTGATCCTGGCTCATCTCATTCATACCTTAGTGTGCCTACACCCTGGGTTAAAGGGTTAGTGGTTGCACATGTGGGACAGGGTATGTTGGTTACCAATCCATTAGGAGATGTAGTAACAACTCATACAGTGGTCAAAGACTGTCCAATTGTTATTCATGGAAAGGAGTTTCCAGGAGATCTTATGGAGTTGCCATTTAGAGAATTTGATGTTATTCTGGGTATGGATTGGCTATCCAGACATCAGGCTATAGTTGATTGTGCAAAGAAAAGGGTGACATTATATACTATAGCAGGGGAAGAGATAATAGTAGTCGGGAAGCGGCGAGATTTTCTGGGTAATGTGATATCAGCCATGGCAGCAAAGAGATTAATTCAGAAGGGTTGTGAAGCATACTTGGTATGTGCATTACAAGCAGAGAAAGAACAGTCAAAAGTGCAAGACATACCAACAGTGTGTGATTATCCAGATGTATTTCCAGAAGAGTTACCAGGGTTACCACCAAGGAGGGAAGTAGAATTTACCATAGATGTCTATCCTGGAGCAGCACCAGTATCCATTGCACCTTACAGAATGGCACCAGCCGAGCTAAAAGAGTTAAAGATTCAGCTGCAGGAGTTATTAGACAAAGGCTTTATCAGACCCAGTGTATCACCTTGGGGAGCATCGGTATTATTTGTAAAGAAGAAAGATGGATCACTCAGACTGTGCATTGATTACAGACAGCTGAATAAACTGACAATCAAGAATAAGTATCCGTTGCCTCGCATTGATGATTTGTTTGATCAATTAAAGGGTGCAGGTATGTTTTCTAAAATAGACCTCAGGTCGGGATATCATCAGTTGCGTATAAAAGAAGAAGATATCGCTAAGACTGCATTCAGGACCCGATATGGTCACTTTGAATTTTTAGTCATGCCATTCGGTCTCACAAATGCACCGGCGGTTTTCATGGATCTCATGAACCGCGTGTTTCATTCATACCTGGATCAGTTTGTGGTGGTGTTTATAGATGACATTTTGGTCTATTCCAGAGACAGGGCAGAACATGATAAGCATTTGCGAATTATACTTCAGACATTGAGAGATAAACAGCTGTATGCTAAGCTTAGTAAGTGTGAGTTTTGGCTAGAAGAAGTTTCTTTCTTAGGCCATGTGGTGTCATCAGAGGGTATCAGAGTGGATCCTAAGAAGGTTGAAGCTATTATTGATTGGATACCACCCAGAAATGTCACAGAAGTTTGAAGTTTTCTGGGTTTAGCCGGTTATTACAGAAGGTTTGTAAAGGGATTCTCCATCATTGCATCACCTTTAACAAGACTATTGAAGAAAGAGGTTGTATTTCAATGGGATGCTAGATGTCAGCAGAGTTTTGACACTTTGAAGACCAAGTTGACTGAAGCACCAGTGTTGACTCAGCCAGTGTCAGGTAAAGACTTTGAGATTTATAGTGATGCTTCTCATATTGGGTTAGGATGTGTACTCATGCAAGATGGGAAAGTGGTGGCTTATGTCTCCAGACAATTGAAACCACATGAGTTGACTTATCCAACCCATGATCTAGAACTGGCAGCCATTGTTCTAGCATTCAAAGTATGGCGGCATTATCTGTATGGTGAAAAGTGTTATATTTACACAGATCATCAGAGTTTAAAGTACTTACCAACACAGAAGGACTTGAATTCAAGACAACGGAAGTGGATGCAGATTCTGGCTAATTATGATTATGTCATTAATTATCATCCGGGCAAAGCTAATGTGGTAGCGGATGCCCTTAGCCGGAAATCCTTGTATGCTTTGAGCTTAATGAGAATTAACATGGAGTTACAACGGCAAGGAGCTATTTTAGCACAGATGCAAGTCCAGCCATCTTGGATTCAGGAAGTTGCAGAAGCACAGAAGAAAGATGTACAAATAGCCCTATGGGTTAAACAAGTACAGGAAGATCATGGTGGGAAATTTAGATTGGATAGCAATGGAGTTTTGTTTTATGAAGATAGAGTTGTTGTCCCACAGACAGGGGAGATCAGACAGAAGATTTTGCATGAAGCTCATAATGGTCCATACACAATGCATCCCGGTAGCACCAAGATGTATCAAGATTTGAAGAAGGGCTACTGGTGGCCAGGCATGAAGAGAGACATCGGAGATGTTGTAACAAGATGTTTAACATGTCAACAAGTAAAAGCAGAACATCAACTGCCATCCGGGTTACTTCATCCAATAATAGTGCCAACATGGAAATGGGATCAGATCACAATGGACTTTGTTACTGGCTTACCTCAGACACAGCGGAAGCATGATGCAGTATGGGTAGTTGTGGACAGATTAACCAAGTCTGCTCACTTTCTACCAGTCAGGATGGACTATGCTCTGGATAAGTTAGCAGAAATATATGTTAGCGAAATAGTTCGACTACATGGAGTTCCATCATCCATTATATCGAATCGTGATCCAAGGTTTACATCGAAGTTTTGGGGTAAACTGCAGGAAGCATTAGGGACGAGGTTGCATTTCAGCACTGCATTTCATCCTCAAACAGATGGCCAATCAGAGAGAGTCATTCAGATCCTGGAAGACATGATGAGAGCATGTGTCATAGAATTTGAAGGCAGTTGGGACAGATATGTACCTCTCATGGAGTTTGCCTACAACAACAGCTATCAAGCGAGCATCAAGATGGCACCCTATGAAGCATTGTATGGTAGAAGATGCAGGACACCTGTATGTTGGACAGAACTTAGTGAGAAGAAGATTTTGGGTCCAGATTTGGTGAGAGACACAGAAGAGAAAGTAGAAATCATCAGAAGACGGCTGAAGGAAGCAAGTGATCGACAGAAGTCCTATGCTGATTTAAAGAGAAAAGACATTGAGTATTCAGTTGGGGATAGAGTATTTTTGAAGGTTTCACCATGGAAGAAGATCTTAAGGTTTGGACAAAAGGGTAAGCTAAGTCCTAGGTTCATTGGTCCATACGAGATTGTTGAACGCGTAGGACCATTAGCCTATCGCCTAGCATTACCTCCAACCTTAGATCGAATCCATAATGTATTTCATGTATCCATGTTGAGAAGATACAGATCAGACCCCTCACATGTGTTATCAGCAGACGAGATTGAAATTCAGCCGGATCTCACGTATGAAGAAGAACCAGTTCAGATCCTAGCCAGAGAAACTAAAGAATTGCGGAACAAGAAAATAGCATTGGTAAAAGTTCTTTGGAGGAATCATAAGACAGAAGAAGCAACTTGGGAATCTAAAGAAACCATGCGACAACAATATCTGCATTTGTTTACAACAGGTAAACTTCGGGACGAAGTTTTTATTTAGAAGGGGAGAACTGTAACATCCTCTTGAGTTGAGTTGGGTTGAACCAAACCTGATTTGGATTGAATGAGAGTAAGTGGACTTATTTGCATGACAAGTTTAGGACCTGCTTGCATGAGGACATACAGCTTGGGTATTTAGTTGTAACCATTAATAATTGAGATACCATTTAGAAACTTTGGCATAAAAATCATGGATTTCTAGAGCCAACCCGTTGATATCATTTTCACTTTCCCCATTTTCATGTTTATCATTCTCGTCTTACTTTCCCTCTCTTTTCCTGTTCATTTGCATGGTCGTAAGCATTAAGTCACCTCTAAGTAAGTAGAAGCTCTTGTCCCTCTATGTTATCCAACTTCTACTTGAGTTATATTGTAGATAATTCATGAGAATTTTGATGTATATAGGAGAAGGGAGCTCTAAGACAGCAGAAAAAGGAAACTGAAACAGAGTTCAAGCTTTTTGAAGTCAAGGTTTGATATCTCATGTGAATTACTAATTTCTTTGCATGCAAAGTGGTGTAGTGTGTTGCTAATGAGAATATATGTTGCTTATTGTTGAGTGAAGGGATTGGAAATGATATGAAAACAGGGGATGGAAGTGAATATTGAGTTTATGTTGAAACAGAGTTTGCTGGAAATTTTACCAGCAACTTCATCTTGATTTTGACCCTATTAAATGATGGAATTAGGAATCGTCATAGAAGAGTTATTTGTTTCCCTATGTGTTAGCTTTACGTGGGCTTTTGAATCACTCAATTTGAAGTTGTATATTGAGAGTTATGGCCAAAAGAACACAGACTGCACAATCTGGAAAAACGTCGCGCGCTCGCGCGGTCTGGAAAGCAAGTCGCGCTCGCGACTTTCACATGCGCGGTCGCGACTTCGGCCAGAAGCTCTCTACCTCTCAGTTTGCGCATTTCACGCTCGCGAACTCCACAAGCGCGCTCGCGACCTCATCTCGCGCTCGCGACTTGTGCTGCGCGGTCGCGACTTGAGCCAGAAACGTCTCTGACTCTCGATTGCACTTCTCGCGCTCGCGAGGTTTGAAGACGCGCTCGCGACTTCTCTCTGGGAAGCATCTCGCCCTCGCGACTTTGCCCTGCGCGCTCGCGACTTGTGTTTTCATGCATTTTGGACTTCATTTTCTATCCAATTACATTCCTTTGCTCAACATGCATGCATCCAATCATTGTAAAACAAAAATATAACATAAGAACATGGATTAAAACAACATGTAAGCATTTATATGGTGTGAAATCAAATCAATATGATGAACTATGACGTTGTGAAACCATTTATGTGCTATTGTGTTACATTGTTGACATGCTAATCTTAAGCTCCATTGAGGTTAGGTAGAAACCATGTAGATAAGGCTATGTCGCGACATAGAATAGCAGATCTGCGCCCCATACAGTTTGGAACTCCGGCTACAGGCCGTTGAGTGGATATGATTATACAGGCCATAGCAGCCAAGCATACAGTATTCATACAGTTTCATACAGTTTATCTTATCACTTCGGTTTCACTATAACCTTATGGAGCCATACCGATATTGTAACTGGTTATTGCATGAAACACACAGTAACATAAACAGTAAGAAAGATCATTAAGGTAAAATGAAAGCCGCATGTTATGTGTGATTATATGTGCTTACATAATGCTTTTTGCTTATATGTGTGCTTATTGTTGTTTTATGTTGAGATATCCACTGAGCTGCAATAGCTCAGCGAGTTACCTGTTTAACTCGCAGGTTTTGAGACTGGTCTATAGAGCGTCAGCGTACAACTGCAGCAGTTCATCTGTAGAAGACACGGTCTTCAGGGTAGCTCCCTATTTTGATGTGTAATTTTTATTGATTATATTCGTGGCATGTACAGGGCACACTGTTGGGCCCATTTCACTTTAAAAAAAAAAAAAAACTTGTATCATGTATATCAATATTCAGTACACTATTAATGTAAACAGCTTTTGTATACTATAATAGTCAATAGTCAGTATGATATCAGCATGTCAGAACATTTAAGTCAACCGGTTTGTAACATCTCGACTCGGTTCATTCGGGTTATCGGATGGACCGGGAAGGGGTGTTACAGGAGCAAGGCCAAACTAAGACACTATAAAAAAATCGCTAAATTGCAACCGACAAATCGGTCACAGAATATAAGAAATTGGTTGCTAAATAGACTCAGCGACCGATTTGCGACAGATATTAATCGGTTGCAAAAGTGCTCGTTACAAATAAGTCAATCGGTCACAAAATTATAAATATCGATTGCTAATTTCATCGTGTTTTCCTTCTGGAAGCTTATCGCAAATTGATCGCAGAAAGTGTTGGTCTCAATTATGAAATGCGGTCGCAAATCGGTTGCAAATTCTGAAAGTGATTGGTTGGTGATTCATTGGAAATTTAAATTTAACTGTTATAATTTGATTACAGTTCAGTCGCTAGTCAGTCGCAAAATACAATTGCAGTTAAAAAAATTTAATAATATTAAAAACCATAATTTTTTCCACCTATCAAAAGTCGACATATATATACATCACAATCACAAGCATCATCGTCAAGATCACAACACAATTTGCCTTTTGTACGTAAGAATGGAATTGTAAATGTTATGTACTATACAAAATATGAAAAAATCACAGAAAGCTAAAAAGGTCCGAAATCAAATCTACGAGGTCTCTCCTCTGCACGATCCAATGTCGTAGCGTCAGCAGGAGTATCTGTTGGATGTGTTGTAGTGTCTGTAGGAGTGACCAAGGTATTGTTGGCTCAAGGGTCAAATTCTAATCTCGGAATTTGATGATTAAAACAAAACAAATAAATTTAAATTATATTATTTGTGCTAATATTATTTTATGCAGAATTTTATGAAAAGAAAATGAACAAGGCAAGTCCTACAAAAATCCATAGTGTGTGAAGATATCCGAAGACCCTAGTGATTAGGCATCTAGGATACATTATAGGATAGAGAGAAAATTCATCTATAAGCACAAAAACTAATCTTTCTCTCATCAAAAATATTTTTTGAAAATTAGATTCTTCAAAATAAATCTTTTTGTCATAGTTGTTTTCGAAATTCCTTTAAAAGAAATCAAAATGATTCAATTACCTAAAATTAAAAGAGATTATGTCTCTAATGATTTTGGTAATAAATCGTATGCTTTCTTTTTCAGAAATCCTCTTTGAAGATCTAAAGAATTTTAATTTATTCTCTTACCTAAAATGAAAGAAGATCTTATTCTTTTTGTTTTAGTAAGTAGAATCTTTTAGAAAAATATTTCTCAAATAAATTGCTTTCGGAAAATCTTTATGTTTAAGGAAAGGAAGATCATCTCCTATTTTCTTACCAAAAGGATAAAATAAATTTTTGGTAACTAAGATTCTCGTATCTTCTAAATAAGGAAAGCAAATATTCTGATTGCAAAATGAAATATCCACTTTCTAAAAACGAGAGTCACAAATCTCTCTATAAAAAGGAGTTTTCATGCTTTGAACTATGTGGAAGAAAGAGTTTTCGTTTTAAGAGTATTCACCTATTGATCACATCTTTTATCTCTCAAAACTTACTCTCTACCCCCATTTTTCTTTTCATCTTTACACTTCACGTTTTTATCTTTAAAAGAGAAAAGAATTTTGATAACTACTTTTGAAAAACGGTTCTGTGTTCTAAACGATTTTCTAATCTGAAAATTGTTTTTCCTGTGCTTATATTTGCATTTCTGTCTGTCTATTTAGATTATGTAATCTTTAGTAGACATGTTTTTATTTGATAAACAATTGTGTAATAGCTTAGGTTAGAAGCTATTGTGAAAGAGGTTATCAAGCAACCTTCTCCGTGAGAGAGATTCTAATGTCTTGAATTGAGTTTCTGTACTCTGCCAAAAATAGAAAGGGTTGAGGTTAACTAGAACCTTTGGAAAATCTAGTGGGATAAAGGGTAGATCTAGGTGTTGATCTATTGCCTTGTACTGTTGGTTTGTCTCTTACCCTTGAAAAGAGATAACATAGTTAAGGATCTCAAGATGAGTCTTGGGGAGTGGATGTAGGCGAGTTAGTGCCGAGCCACTATAAATCACCGTGTTGATCTTTTTATTTTCTGAAGTTTTGCTTGATAATACTTTACTTACACTTCTGTTTATATTTTAGAAATGCTAAAAGTGTTAATGGATTTAATGTTCTAAAACTGAAATAAGTCTTATCTTCTCTGAATATTAGAACTCTGGAATTCTGATAAGTGAATATACAAAGTTCTAAACTGTTATTCTATTTTCAGTATATTTCACTACTTGGGTTTCTAATCAGTTTTCTAAACTTGATAAAAGATCTGTGAAGCAGTTCTAATTTCAATAACTGTCTCTCACACAGTCTTATATGATTTTCTAAACTTTATGAGGAAGTTCTAAATACAATAGCTTTCCGTCATAAAAAAGTTCTAATATTGAATAAGACATTGTGAAGCAGTTCTAATTAATAGCTGCACTTTGCATAGTCTGTCTATAGAACACTATGAGGAAGTTCTAATCCATAATTTATCCTCACAAGTTCTCTATTTTTCCGCTGCACTTAGAATTCTGTATTTTGTTTTTAAATCTAAAATATTTTTAGAAAACCCAATTCACCCCCCTCTTGGGTTGTGCCATACATATACGAGACCCACAGGTATTGTCTCTAGTATCAAGATCTTATGAAGACGATAGTGGCTAATGTAGAGCTATAGAAAAATGTGGATCTATAGCAGACAGGGGATCAAAAGAAGAAGTAGCAGCACCATGATGACCAGACATCCGCATGACATGCGCTTTAAGCTCTGTAAGCCGTCTCTCCTGCTCATCAACATGAGCCCATAATGCACTAATCTCCTCGGCACTGTGGTCGGGCTGTGGTCGTGAGGAGGCTGCAGAAGCATCAGATGCTGAGCAGCAGTAAAAATGTGATGCCTGAGAGCCGATGCCATATACTTTCCTCTTCTTTTCGCCCCTACGGCCTCCAGATAAAGTGCTAGCTTATCAATTCTTGACTCAGCTTTAGATCCAGCCTGAGAAGAAACAACACGCTCACGAGCTGTACTGTAGTTCTCCTGAAAATAAGAAATTAATTAATCAATACAGTTGCAAGCTTTATTATATTGAACTTATACACGTAAGAGAAGATTAGAAAGTAAATGTAAATATTTTTTATTGTTACTTACATTGACGCCCAACGCACGTCTGTCGACAAACGTATTTCCATTGTGGTCCTTTGCATGAGTGTAAGTAAACATCTCCATCGGTGTGGGCTCACGACCATATTTTTCAGCCTATAATGAATTTAATTATATATGATATATTAATATGGTGTCATTTCATTAAACATCAGTAAATGTAACTGTAACTAGTTGACTCACTAATAATTAAGATGTCTCTATAGCAGATATTAATCGGCCTGTGTGTCGGGAAGGTCCTGCTTCGTCACCGCCAGTCTCATTGTGCCTGTTTCATGCAAATATCTCACACTTTCTCTTAAATGCAGGATCCTCCCAAGCCTTCTTCTAGCTCTCCCATATCTCCTGAGACACGCACTGCTGCTTCTTATCGCTTTTTCGCATCCTATAGGTGAAGTCAGCATACCGTAGAGCGCACAATTTCTCCCAGGCCACTTTTAGCATAGCCATAATAGCCTCTTCCCATACGAAATGCTTTTACGAAAATGAAAAATAAAATTTCAATAAAGAGTAAATGAAGGCCCATATACAAAGATTATTAATTACATTGAATGAAGATATAACTTGAACCAAATCATATCTAAAACTCTTCCCAATAAAAATCTCTCGCCTTATGTGGTACGGCATCCCATGCGCATCCATCTTTCAGATGTATCTTGATTATCCTCATAATTTGCCTTGATGCTGGAGAGGATGGATATATGCTAAGAAAAAAATATAAGTGAAATATAAGAAGACGAAAGCATCAAAATCTGAACAAAACCAAGTTCAAAGGAAAAAGTAAATAAGTACTTACTGTCCCGCTACCAAACTGAACTTGTTACGTGGCTCTGATGAAGCTGCAAAAGAAGTGACAAATGCTATCAATACGGAGAAATAATTAATATATAACTAAAATGCCAGTAAATGACATTTATGATTACCTAGTGCAGTAGGTGACTGTGAAGCTAGTGAAGACTCTGTTGGTCCAAGAAGTGGGGTAGAAGAGGAAGGAATAGAAGGAAGTGATGGCATTACATGAAGCTGAGTAAAGGATGAAGGCCCAGACGTACCTGAAGAAGAAGGAAGAGGGATAGTCCCTCCTCGTCCATGTGTACTGCGTCCTCTGCCATGACCTCCACACAGACCACTACCGGACGTGTCTGAATCAACCGCTCTGCCTCTAGCCATTTATACTGCAGATAACAGAACCTACATAGGTATGTATACAACTATATGAATTGTAGAATATGTGGTAAATATATATAAAGAACGTGAATAACATTAAATTCTTCATTAATAATATTATATATACATCTATTAATTTATTATCCATAATACATAATGCATTAAGTATTTCTGTCTTCATCATCATCTGCTTCCTCTTCTTCTTCTTCCTCTTCTTGATCTTCATCTTCTGAGGTACCCATGATGATTTGATCTTCTTCCTCTTCATCATCTGACGCTCCTATTTCAACATAAGTTCTGCCTTCATCATCCAGTCTATCCTTTAAATCTTCAACAACTTGCATCGGTTGCGTATCAACCGCAACTTCTTGAAATGGCTCAGATATTGTGAGTAAAGCAGATTGTTTGGTTTCAACTGCATGAACAACTACTCTAGGCTTGATTTTACATACTGTCATCCAATCACAACGACCTTGTTTCAATGATGGATATGGAACATAGTACACCTGCGCAACTTGCATCGCCAACACAAAAGGTTCGTACTTCATATATCTTCTTCTACAATTAATATCTACAAGATTATACTTAGGATGAACCTTCATGCCAACATTTGGCGTAGGATCAAACCATTCACATTTGAATAAGATTCTGCACTTGATTGGTAGGGATGGATATTCTAACTCCAAAACCTCAACCAATTTTCCATAAAAATCATTTAACTCGTCACTGTAGGTTGATCCCTTTATGCAAACACTACTGTTCATTGTCTTTCTGCTTGTCTCATAACCCTCAGTGTGAAACTTATAACCATTTACAAAGTAGCCAGGGTAGGCATTAGCAACTGGTAGAGGTCCTCTTGCTAAATCAATAATGAATCTGTTATCAATATCGCTTACCGAGCTTCAAGCCTATGGGAAATAGTAATGACACGAGTGAAATCTAAGAATGTACACATATATGTTTTGTAACTAGAAAGTTACTTACATAACATTTGAACCATTCTGCAAATCCAGAGTCCAGCTTTGCATCAACTACAGTATCAGTCAAATTGGGATTTTGTAGCCGTAAAAGCTTGATATATTTTTCGTTTATGAACGAACAAAATTATCAAAAATATGATTTAACTAAGCTTTATTATGTTTAGACTCTCCACAAGATTTATACTTACTACATAAATGGTGTAATCTCTTAGCAATTCAACAAAATATAGGTTTGAGCCGCTTGTATCTCTACATCAGTCAATCATCTATTTTTTTTTATTTAACAATCGTATGCCTAGGATAGGTGAAAATTGTTAGATTCCCTTCTAACTCAGATTCTATTCGATCTCCTCCGTCAGCATTACGTGGCACTCTCTGATGCTTGGTGTAAACATGTGGTTCGAAGTAGTGTGAGCAGAAGGTGGAAGCTTCTTGCACCAAATATGCATTGCATATGGATCCCTTGACCTTTGCCTTATTCCGCACATTCTTTTTAATTTTCTACAGGTGTCTGTAATTGTACAAAAATAATATGTAAATATGAGTTGAAATAACATTGTAATGATTAGAATGGGATGTTAGTGATTCACCTCTCAAAAGGATACATCCATCTATATTGTACCGATCTTGCCATATGACATTCATAGGGCAAATGAACCGGTAGATGCTCCATAGAATTAAAGAAGCCGGGTGAAAAAATTCACTCCAATTTGCATATCACTACTGGGATTTCTCGCTCTAATTAGTCCATATCATCGCATCGGATAACAGTCATCGTCAATTCCTGGAAAAAGAGACTCAATTCTATCATTGCTTCCCAAATTTTCCCTGGCAACAATTCCCGGAATGCCACGAGAATGAATCTTTGCATGAAAACATGACAGTCATAGCTTTTCATGCCAAACAATCTATATTTTCTCATGTCGACACATCTACCCATATTTGAACAGTATCCATCTGGAAACCTCAATGATCGAACCCATTCACATAATACTTGCCTTTAGGGTTTATCTAAAGAATAACATGCCTTTGGAAATTTTCAAGTAAGTACAAATTGCTCGAGTTCTGGTCGACGACAAATTTCCTTCATGTCTGCTCTCGCTTTTGCATTATCCTTAAATTTCCCCTCAATATTCATGACAGTGTTGAACAGATTTTCAAACACATTTTTTTCTATGTGCATCACATCAAGGTTATGACGAATAAGAAGTGAACTCCAGTATGACAAATCCTACAAGATGTTCGCTTTTCCATCCACTATTCCTGCCAATTCTACCATTTACCTCTTCTGCACCTAACTCTGTAACTTTCATAAGCCCTAGATCTTCAATTTCTTGTAATATTTCAACTCCAGACTTCACAGGTGGAGGGGGATTAGCAATAGTCGTGTTCTTTCTAAAGCATTGTCGATTTCGGCTCCAAGGGTGAGATTTTGGTAAGAATTTGCGATGACAATCAAACCAACATTGTTTACCTCCATTTTTTAGTGTAAATGCATTAGTGTTTTCCATGCAATGAGGACAAGCCAATTTGCCTGCTGTACTCCACCTAGATAAAACATTCCAAATGTTGGAAAATCACTGATGGTCCAAAGCAAAGCAGCTCGCATTATAAAATTCTGATTGGCTGAAATATCAAACTTTTCAACCCCATACTCCTATAAATAATTAAGCTTGGCAATCAAAGGTTCCAGAAATACATCAATTTTGTATTTCGAATTATTAGGGCCAGGTACAATAACACACAAAAATATGTATTCATCTTTCATACAAATAGAGGGTGGTAGATTGTGTGACAATGACAGGCTATGATGAATATTGTTATCCTATTTGGCCAAACGGCTAAAACCCATCAGTACAAAGCCCTAATCTCACATTTCTCATATCAGTAGCAAACACAGGATGATTGTTATCAAAGTGTTTCTAGGCCTCAGAGTCTGACGGATGAGTCATTATACCATCCTCATATTCATGCAAAGCATGCCATCTCATGTGTTCGGCTGTCGTATTATTGCATATAACCTTTGCAGGCGACGAACACGAGGGACATAATACATTGTCTTGAAAGCCTTCTCTCTTTGTACTCTACCAGTCCCTTGACTCCGCCATTGATATCTTGGAAGGTTACAAAACTTGCATTCTCTTAATTCGGAGTCAACGCCCCAGTATATCATTAATTATTTCGACAACAATCAATCTTTTTCATGTGTAGTCCTAATCCCCGAACTAATTTTTTTGTCCGAAAAAAATTTTCCACCATCGAATGGCCTTCAGGCAACATTTCTTTTGATAATTGCACAAAATCATCGTAAAACCTTTTTGAAAAATGATGCTCTGCTTTCATGTGCAGTAATCGTGCCACTACAGATAGAACTGAATGATTCTTGCATCTAGGCCACAATTCACCATTAGCTGCACTTAGCATGTCAAACAATTGTTGTGCTGCATAGTTTGGCGATTCCTCCATATTGTCCCAATGGAATTCTGCTCTAACCGCATCAATTACAATATCATTGCATCGATTACAATACTAAAATTATAAAAGCTGACCTTCTGAACTTACGGAAATAGAGTGGTCTGACCCACTTGAAACTTGAGGTTTACCATGATGTATCCATTCGTAATAATTTTCGACAAACCCATTTTGGCATAAATGAAGTTTAATTGTATCGATATCTAAGAAGGCTCTATTTTGACACTTCTTGTGATTACATGGGCACCTCAACTTATTACCATCCATACAACTGGGATTACCAACTGCAAACTGCATAAACAATTCCAATCCTTGCAAGAATTCTTTCCTTAATATTCTATTGACCTCGTACCTCCAGTACATCTAATCTCGATTAGTCCGCATTTTTTTTACGTAATTAACACTATATTTATAAAGGGCAAATTATATGTAATTGCATTAGTCCTAAATCATCCTTAAAACAGACCAAAAGTAATGTTCCATTTGCATTTCTAACTTACTAAGGTTATTTCTATAATAAGGGTAACTATACATATATATATATATATATATATATATATAAGCTTACTATAATATCAGTAAGTGTACGATTCTTCATATTCAGTTTTTAAAAAAATTTCGGTAACACTTTGGCATAATATAATCAAATCTCAAGTCAAAATTCGGACACACTCACATAAACACTTCTATATCATCCCAACATTCTACAAAGTCAAAATGGCCACTGTTAGGCTTCCAACTCAAATACATCATTCATGTGATTTCCACTCAAATGAAAACACAAATCAACATAAAGTAATTTCAAAAAAATAAATTTCAACACATCATCGCAAATTAGGTTTTTTAAATTTGATTAGTATAAATTTTGATTACTATTAAATTACACTCATTAATTTTTTTCGTTACAAATTACAATTATTTCAATATTATAACTAGTGTTATAAATTACACATTAATTTTTTTTTTGTTACAAATTACAATTATTTTCAATACTACAACTAGTGTTATAAATTACACTCATTAATTTTTTTTGTTACAAATTAAAATTATTTCTAATAATTGTGCATTATATTTTACAATTTTCAAATTTAAGGTCATTTTCTATTTCCAACAAATCCTATTTACAATAAAAAATGTATTATCCATTAAAAATTACAACAAAAAAGAATCAAGATTCACACAAAGTAAAAAACAATTTACAAAAAAAAAAAAAACAAAATCAATATAAAATAGCAATAAACTATAAATTATTTTGCAACATAAAAACAAAATGCAAATAAAATAAAAGGGTAAGAGCACCTACCTGACCAGGTGAACAATGGTGTAATCTCCACGACAGGGGCTTCTTCGGCGACCGGCGCTGAAACAGAGAGGAGAACGACGCGGCTAGAAACGCTGCTGCAACAAAGAGGAGAGGAGAAGAAGCTGGTGCATCGCGCCAAAGGTGACTAAGGGTTATAAAGCCCTAATTTTTTGCGATTGACCTGCGATGTTGTTTTGTTATTAAACAAATTGTGACCGACTTGCGACCAAAATAGTCGATCGCAAAAATATTGTTCGCAAATCGGTCGCTAATCCCTTGCAAACCGGAAATTAAATTTGGCGCTGAACTGCAGCACGCAATGTTGTGATGGACTGTGAAACGGTCGCACATCCGTCGCAATGGAGTCGTAAAGTAGAAATGAAATTGGCGGGAGTTATTAGCCCTAGAATCAGCGACGGATCTGCTTGTGGTCGCAATTCCGTTGCTAAAATTGTCGCAGTTTGGTCATAATATCATCGCAATATTGCAACCGACCCACATCTGCAGCAAAATTGGTCGTAAAAGCTCATTTTTTTATAGTGAAACCACCATAGTTAGCAAAATATTTCCAAACACCAACATACTAAAAGAAAATTCCTATGCAAAAAGCAAGCACGAGAATACCAATATCGCAATATTTTTACAGAGCAAAAATGTAAATCAAATGTCGGATTAGTCATGTATATCCGGAAGCAAATTATGCTGCAAACTTCCTTGCGGATGTGACATGTTTTTTTCCCTTAGGGACTCGTGTTAGAGGTTTCCCCCAAGTCTTGATCTATGGCTATTGCATGATGTAAGTGGGATTTGCTACCCTAGAGATTGTATTTAGTTTTCGAGAGCCTTGCTCTTTATCCATGTAAAAAAAAAAAAATGTAAGTGAAAAACGAATCAACTTGGTTATAAAGAGCCAAAAACTAAACAAAAACTATAAAAATCTCAGATTTAGGCTATGAATACTCATACATACATAAGAAGCAGAGATATTCCAAATAAAAAAACTTGTGAAGTACGTTGAAAAGAGGTAGAGGTAGAGAGTTATATATAGTAAATAAGTCTAGCTAGATAGATTTTGAAGTTGTTGGATTACGTAGATGATTAGATTAGATTATGTTTTAAAAATTATCAATTATCACCATTATATATTAAATATTAATTTAAAAAAATTGACCAATCAAAATATAGAAAATAAAGAAAAAAACTTAAATTTTTTTTAAAAAAAAAATAGAAAATTGAACAAAGAGAATGCGTTGAAACTTTCTTTTTGTTTCAGCTTTCATTTATATATAGATTGGATAAATTATTTTTCAAACAATATTTAATATTAATAGAAAACTAATAGACATATACAGATTGTTAAATAACTAGATGTTATATGTCGACTTTGAAATGTTATATGTTAGTTTGCAAAATCCATTCTTTGTCTAATTGGGTATTTAGAAGTTTTATTTGACAATCTGCCTCATCTTAAATAAGTTAATGATTAATTGATTTATTATATGTATAACTGAAATTTAATGTCATAATTTTCTTTATAACAAATCATTTTGATATTTACCATTACTAAATTATTTCAATTACAATTTTGATTGACAATTTAAACAATTTACCAAAAAATAATAACATAATCAACTCTAATAATTATTAGAATAATAAAAAATAATAACATAATTAATTACAATAATTAATAGAATAATCCAATCAAAAATTAATAGAATAATATTTAAATACCCGTGTGCAAAACGTAGTTTTTCGACTAATATATATATATGAAAAAAAAAAAGAGAAAGTCTAACACGTTCTTTTTGTTCAACATTCTATTTTTCTTTTTTTAGAAAATTTTGAATTTTTTGTTAATTTCTTGCGTTTTGACTGGCTAACTTAATTAATTTTCTTAATTTTAATATTTAATATATATAATAATGATAATTGATAATTTTGAAACCTGATCTATCTAAAACTTTATCTATTTTGAAACCTAATCTAATATGCTCATTTAATCTCTATCTAAATATGAATTTTTAGTTTCTATTTATCACGTTGTTCGGTATTTTACTTTTACTTCTCTACAATCTGTATATATTTATATATAATCCCGAATCAAAAAATATCTCCATAAAGCTGATTTGGCATTCTCTCCTTTCAGTATCCTTATTTCTCTTTTTTTTTTTTTTACAAATTTTTGAGTTTTTTATATTATTGTTTAGTTTTCTATAGATATATAATTAATTAGGAAAATAAATTTTTATTCAATATACATATAATTGGTTAAGATAACAAAATATATCTTATCAGTATCTTTTTAATATTTAAAACTTATTTTTACTTGGTTTGAAATTTAAAAATATATAATTTTAAAATTTTAAAATTTTATTTTTATCAATATAAGCAAGCTAATGTTGTAAAGCAGCTAACCAATTTAGTTACAGCCATCTTAATTTATTGGTTCACTGCATATTAATTTTCTATTCTTTATTTTTGTAGTTTTTGCGCTATTTTCTTTCTGTTTCTTTTTTCTTTTCTTTTTATTTTGAAATATGTTATTGTACTGTTGTTGAATCAACCTCTAATCTATACATGTTGTTTTTATTTCAAGATGCAGTTGAAGGTCAATAGAAAAGCTCATAGAAAATCGTTGTTTATATACTTTCGACAATGTAAATTATTCTCTTTCATTTTTCTCTTTCTCTTAGCGTATCCAAGAATATTTAAAATTTCTTTAATAGTTTATCTACAATCTTGAGTGCTTTTCTTTTGCTCTATAATGTTTTCAAAGAGAGAAGCATAGAGAAAGTGAGAAGATGACATAAAATAAGATTAGATTTTCATTTACTCTTAATTTGTTTCCTTATTGAGGGCATTTGTAGTGCAACCATGCTCATATTTTCATTTTTTTTCTGTTAGTACGGAGTGGAAGGAATAAATATTGATTTGCATATGATTATGAATCATCACAGAATTTTCTCTCTTTTTTCTCTTTAGCTCAAGTTGATCCCTGTGTCTATACACATACAAACACACACACACACACATATATATATATATGTTCAGCAGTGAAGAAGTAGATCACTAATTATTTATAATTGCACTAATTTAAATAATTTTATTTGTTTTGGGTATAATTTAAATTAATGACTTTTTTTAATCTCTAATTTGTAGTCATTCAAGAAGGAGAACTCCAAGGAATTTCAAGATGCACTTCAAACTGTCATAAAATGCATGTACAATCCACCTAAATATTATGCAAAGGTGATAACCCATCTTTAATTCCACATTTTATTATTGACGTTATTTACTAATATAATTCTCTAAATTCATGGCTGGTATAAGTATAAAGCAATTTCTCTTTTTGTGCCCCTTCCCTTGAGGACTAATGTATCTTCTTCTGCTTAGGAATATTTCAGAAATTTTTATTTCAATCAAGAATTTTAATTATTATAAAATTTTTCAATAAGAAATTACAAATTAATTGAAATTAATAATTTATTTTATATGGATTTAAATTATAATTTTAATAATTATTCACTGAGATATTCTTATATATTATATTAATTAAAAGAACTTCTATTTGTATTTAAATTAAAAACTTTAGTCTATTATAATGATATGTATAAAAGTAGGAGTAAGAAAGGGAAACGTAGAGATTAACCAAGATACTCTTACTAAATTTAAGGATGATAAGAATATTAAAGATTTTAATTTTATTATTTGAAAAATTAGAGGATAAATAATAAAAAATTAAGAACTTGATGAAAATAATTAAAGAAGGTATTGCTACTACCTATATAAGAAATAAACCCTAATCGTAATTAATTATTTATATTACTTCTACAATGAGTGTATTTCTTTAGACTAATATAAATAGATTGTTTAATGAATCTGAACCTAATTTCTTCTAATGCAACGATAGAATGCATAAACTCTCAAGTCAATGCATAAATTACATTCTTAGGTGAGAATGAGGATTATGTGAAACGCATGTAAGAATTTAATTTAATTAATTATTATATCTAAATTTTTTCTCTCCCTTTCTTATATATATATATATATATATATATAAATCTGTTACAGGTCCATATATATCTATAAAGCTCTTTGTTTTACCATTCTCCTTCTTTGTTTTTGAATATATTAATTATTAGGAAAAACACAATACGATCCCTATGGTTTGTGAAATACAACTAGTCTGCCCATGTCTTTTTTAAAATATATTAATTTTCCCTATGTTTTGCTTTCGTTATACTACTAGGTCCTTCTGTCTAATTTTTACATCTTTTCCGTTAAGTCAACAAGAAAACATAGAAGTCAAATGAGAGATACTAAAATATTATATCAAAAAATTACAGTTCGATCCCTATAGTTTGAAATATACAACTAGTCTGTCCATGTGTTTTTAAAAATAAAGTAGTATTTTTGTTATTTCATAAGGAACTTAATGGAAAAAAATAAAAAAATGGACGGAAAGACCTTATAATCTGACAAAAATAAACTATAAAGATGTTTTTACTCTATTTTCTAAAAGACAGCAACGGACTAATTGTATTTTGCGGAGATCTTATTGTATTTTTTTTCCCTTAATGATTTTACTCTTAATCTTTTAATTAATTTTTATGTATTTTTTTAGAAAAAATGAAATTTTATCCGTTGATTCTTATTTAGAAATTCATTATATAATTAAACATTGTATTTTAATGCATTTAGTTTATATATTAGAGTATATTTTTGATTCCTAATATATGTAATCAAGATTTAATTATGATAATAAAAGAAAATTTTGTAATCTATTTAATCAATAAAACCAATACACCTTCATAATTTTGATAAAAACAATTATTTATGTTAAACTATTAAGAAAACGAATAAGTAAATCATGATTATCCAAAAAAAACTTTAAATATAAGATTTGAATGGAGAGAAATATTACTTTTTAAAATATAAAAAACGTAATGAGTTAGTACAATGAGTATAAATAATGTGCAGTGCACGTTAAAAAATACTAGTATTGTTTAAATACTTGGATTGGTTATGAAGTCTTTTTTTACATTGTTTTAATCAAAATTCCAACCTTAGTTTATTTTTAGAGTGTAATTGCAACAAACTAACAAGTTAAGAGTATTGTAATTTACTTTTAGTGTGTAATTGCAATCTAAAAGCCAATTAGGGTGCAATTGCAACTAGGTTGATAAATTAAGGGTGCCAAGGGTACAAAGATCGATTTAGAGTGAAATTGTAACTACTCGAAAAGCTCAGGCGAAATTGAAGGTCGGGCTAAGTCCCCTTATTGTGGCTTAAGTTGTTTCTCCTCTAACTCAAAATCCAACATTGATATTAATGGACCAAGTAAATAAATTGTGTATCTTTTCACTTATATGTTGTATCACTAGCCTCTTTTTATCTACCATATCTAGTCATATTGATTTCTATATTAATATATTATTCTTGATCAACTATGTTGTTAAATTTAAAGGTGTGCATGGGTAGGGTAGAGAAGGAAATTATATAATTTTTAGTCCCATCCAAAATATTGGGACGTAAAAGTAGAATTCCAGTCCTGTCCCAATAGGTATGTATCGCATCCCATTCCATCCCATCTTTTAAGATAAGACGGGACGTGATGGACATTCAGATCTATGGGACGGCTTGGGAATCAATCATGATGTCCATAATATTACTAAGTTATAGTTTTCACCAAAAAAATAAAATTATTATACTCATCAAAATTCAACCATTGATGTCTTTGTTCAAAAAAAAAAACCCATTGATGTCTACTGCTAAAGTCGTCTACTACTAAAGTCGTAATATAAGATTTATTAGTAGTTATTTTCTAGTTAATAAGAGTATTAAATATAATAAAACAAAAAAAATTCAAACACTATATACAATTTAATTTTATATGTATTTTATGAATTTTTAACTCATCATTGTTTTATTACTGTTTACACCATATTTTAGTTACCTTTTGTGTTATAGGTTTGACTTGTGATTTTATGATTTATTTGGGCTCTAATTAATTAATCAGTCTTTAAAATATTAGAAGCCCATAATTAATTAATTAATAGCTAAGTAAATATATTGGGAGTTAACAAGAGGTGGTTAACATAAGGGATCAAGTAACTAAACGCAAGATACACAACGATGAAAAGAAGTTACCTAAGCAATTATCTAGACAGTTGAGATATCACATATGTAAAAGTCATAACCACCAATTGCCAATAAAAACCAAGCTCAAACATAGAATGAAGCCCCCAACAACCAACTCCAAAAATCAAACTCAACTACAATTCTCAAGCAATTTCAATTTTTTCTTTTTTAGAAGAAAGCAACTTCAATTTCAATTCTTTTATGTTAATTGTAATTTTTTTTTCCAAGTACTATTAATTGGTCTTTGCAATTTCAATCTTTGTCAGTATAGTAGTTTCGCTTTCAAACAAATCTCCTTCTCTTATAAAAATTTTTGTAATCTTTATTTTCAAGCACTGTTTATTTTATTCCAACAATTGATGAAGTGTTTATCATAGAGTCAAACCCTTCAGTCCTCTGATTAAGAAGTTCAAGTGCCGCATTTTCTCATGTGGTTGATAAACTTTAAAACCTAGCACACTCATGCTTTTAGTTAGCCATAATTGGTGAGACGTTAATGGGACACCGTTGCTGCTACTTTCAATTATTTTTATGTTTTAAATTCTTATTGCTAAGTTCATGAATACCTTGAAAAATGCATTCTGAAAAGGAAGTTGCTGGTTCACATGACTTAGATGAAGGACTTACCGCAGGTCTTGAAAATTTTATTCCATATAACATGGAACATGCTGAATGAGGATCTAGTCCTCATGAGGAAGAAGAGATTCTGACTCCCAATCCCAAACCCATAGAAACTGATTATATCTAGGTTGCTGATTAGAACTAGGAGCATGGTAAGTCGGTTCATGTATCTTTTTCTGATACTAATTCACTTTCTATTGCTGAAGTCTTGAAGAAAAGCCTAGAAAAGCAGATAGAGACTCTTTTAGAAATGATGAAACTGATGTTTGAGAAGTATTCTTCTCCTGGATTTCCTGTCATTCACCTACTGGTCGACAGGGGACCAAGACTAAAGAAGTGGATTCTACTTCCAAGAATAGTAGAGAGCTTGGGCACCAGCCTCGAGGTTTCCTATGGGGCATTGATGCAAGTCGTTTCCAACTAAAGGAGAGGTAGCAACTTCCACATAGGAGGGAGGAGCAAATGACATTGTATTATAAGTTCTGTTTCAATCTAACCGCCCTACTATTAGGCATCAAGATCTTCCTCAAATCCATGATCACATAAATCTTGCAAGTCATCTTGGAGTATATGACTCAAAAGCTGTACTAGTACACCAAGTGTTCCAAGTGATAGTTGGCTTAGGGGCAGTCTGGGTTCCAAGGGAACTATCCCTTTTATTTTAATAGCAAGTACTCCAACTACTCTACTCAGAGGTAACCTTGTTCCTCTTGCTCCTCAAGTTACCATGGAATCTTTAAGGAATGATGTATAAGAGTTTTATAGGCATGACCTAAGACAAATTAACCACCTAGAATTCTATAAACCATATCCTAAATCAGTTGGCAGGGAGAATCCTTACCCTGGAGGATATAAAATTTTTGACTTTACTTTATTTTCTAGGAGGATGGACAATCTACTCTGGCGCATATTGTGCGTTTCACGATACAATGTGGGAAACTGGAAAACCTACACAACTTTTCTTATTACAAACTCAAGTTGTTCCTTAATTCTCTTATAGGTAATGTCTTTACTTGGTACTCCACACAATCTCAAAAATTTTGTTTGTACTTATTGGAGGTTCATGTAAACTTAAATAATTACTTCAAGAGAAACAAGTTATTGGAATTAGATTCACTGAGAATTTATTAAATGAAGGGGCTCCTAGTGGAAAAAGGTATGAATCAAGAGCATACACTTGCAATGAGTAGTGATACTTGTTGGGGTTTTCATTTTCGCTCCATATTGAGTTTTATTTACTATGTATGGGGCTTGTCATTGAGGTGCTTGAAGTGATATATGAAAGTGGTGGTGACCTGGACCATAGAAGATAAGCACTTGACTTGATATTCGTAATGGAATCTTTTGAATTTGTGTTTTATTTTCTTCTAATGAGATAAATATTGTTTATTATTGATGAGTTATCTCTTGCATTATAAAGAAATAATCAAGGTGTTGTAAATATATGGTATATATGTGTTGTAATTGTTATAATTGCAGGGAATTTCTGAACTTGCTCAAACGTTAATTGCAATAGGTAAATATATGGTGTATCTTTTAGTCTACAAGTTTATTACTTTGTTATTGGTTTTTCCTATTGCAACAGCTTCGAGAGAACCTTTTATGTTATGTATATTATAAAAAAATAGGCTACACAATAGAATAGGAGATCAATGGTTGAATGACATTGTGGTCATTTATGTTGAAAAAGACTTATTTAGAACTATTGATGAAGAGCTCTGTAACATCCCTTTCCAGTCCACCCGTTAACCCGAATGAACCGAACCGAGACGCTACAATCTGGTTGAACCTATGTCATTTCAGGCTGATATCCTTATGTATGCTGAATATTATATCATGCTGTTGCTTGCTACATTAATAATATAAAGATATGTACTTAATATATACAAGACATTATACTAGTGTCCAAAATGAAATGGGCCCAACTATGTGCCCTGTACATGCCATGATAAGTATAGACAGAACCAAATATCAAAAGGAGTAGCTACCCTGAAGACTGGGTCTTCCAAAGATGAACTGCAGCAGTTGTACGATGACTCTCTATGGTCCAGTCTCAAAACCTATGAGTTAAATAGGTAACTCGCTGAGCAAATAGAACTCAGTGGATATCTCAACATATAAAGAAACATGTAGGCACACACATATCATACACATGTCAGCACACATATCATGATCCTTCCATTATCGTACCTGCTGTTCATTATGCTGTATGACTTATGCAATATTTAGTCAATATAACTGTATGGCTCCATAAGGTTATAGTGAAACCAAAGTGATAAGAGGAACTATATGAAACTAGATGAATACTATTTGACTGGCTGCTATGGCCCATATATAATCATATCCACTCAATGGCTTGAAGCCGGAGTACCAAACTGTATGGGGCGCAGATTTGCTATCCTAAGTCGCGACATAACCTTATCTACGTGGTTTCTACCTAACCTCAATGGAGCATATTATCAGTATGTCAATAGTATAAAACAAAAGCATATTAACTGCTTTATAACTTCACAAACCATACTGTTTACCTGTATGCTGATAGCCGCGCAAAGCAGGCAACTTGTGTTATGTTAGTTTCACATCAGTTGCATGATTATACATTTGATCGTATTGTCTTTTTGTTTTAAAAATGATTGGAGGAATACAAGTTGAGCAACGGAATACAATTTCATAGAAAAAGAGGTCCAAAAGGCATCAAAACATAAGTCGCGAGCGCGACATTAAAATTCGCGAGTGCGAGAAGCATACAAGAGAGTCAGAGAGTTTACAGGCAAAAATCGTGAGCGCGACATGAAATTCGCGAGCGCGAGAAGCACACAAGAGAGTCAGAGAGTTTACAGGCACAAATCGCGAGCGCGACATGAAATTCACGAGCGCAACATGAAATTCGCGTGCGCGAGTCGTGTTTCTAGCCTGCACAGGTTGTACTATTTTAGTCATATCTCTCAATTTATAACTTCAATTTAGGTGATTCAAAAACCCACAGACAGCTAAAACATAGAGGAACAAATAACTCTTCTATACCACTTCCTAATTCCATCACGAAACAAGGTCAAAATCAAGGTGAAGTTACTAGTCAATTCTCCAACAAACCTGTTTCAGCATGAAATCAATATCTACTTCATTTATTCATTTCATCCCATGCTTTCTCACCATTTCCAGTCCTCTTACTCAACATTAAGCAACATATCTTCTCATTATCAACACACCACACAAGTTCTCATGCAAGAAAATTAGTTAAACTAAAAGATATATCAAACCTTCACTTCAAAAGCTTGAAATCTTCTACTTAGCTTCCTTTTTCTTCTACCTTTGAGCTCACCTCTCCTATATATAAGAATTTTTATTAATCATCTAAAACATCACTAAATGACTAAATTATGAAAGTCAAGAAATTCTACTTACTCGAAGAGAATAAAGGTTGAATTTAATGCTTGAATACCATTAAAATTGATGGAGATAAAGATGAAGAAGATGGAGAAAAGAAGTGAGTAAAGGAGATGAAGGAGATGAAGATAAAGATGAAGAAGGGAAAGTGAAATGGAAGTCTAGGGAAAGCTCCAATATATCAATGATTTTATGTGAAAAATTACCAAGTAGTACCTATAGTTGCAACAGAATACAAGTTAATACCTAAACTTTATATGTTAGTACAAGTAAGTCCTAATCCTTATACTTTGATCTTTTTTTCTCATTCAAGTAAGTCCACTTCTTTTCATTCTTATTGTAAATTCCATTCTACCCCACTCTAGACTCTAAGGTCTCGAACCGGATTTTGGTTCAGCCCGACTCAGCTCGACTCTATGCAACGACTCGATTCAGTAGGATATCACAAGCTCATTATTCGATATTTTCAAAATATGAAAAATCATTAAATTGTAGTGTGATTGCAAACATTTAAAATTTTATCAATGAAGATAATTTTTGTTATTTTATTTAATGTTCTTTAATTTTAACTTTTGCCCACCAGAGTAAATTTCCTGCTTTCGCCATTGACAATGAGTTATCAATAAATGGATTTAAGATGAATATATAGTTTTTTTACTACCCATGAAGAGGCCAAATTTGGTTTAAAGACATGGATGTCCAATATCCACTTATACCATTTAATTCTGAGTAAAAATAAGCATTTAATTCTAAGTAAAAATAAGATTTGAAGCATGACCTTTAAGAGATATGACAATTAATTACTACTAAGCTACTTTAATACCTTCCTTAATTTTAAAGCATGGAACAAATACAATTGATAAAGTATATATGTCTTTAAATGGTTATAAAATGATATTTATAAATATTTTTTTGCCAAAATTAATAACCTGTATAATTTTTATATTACCTCTGTTCCATAATATTTGTCACATTTAAGAAAATAGTTTGTTCCAAAATACTTATCAAATTTATAATTTTAAGGAGTAATAAATATTTTTTTTCGTGTTTACCTTTATATATGATCAATAATTATTACTTCAATTTAATAGTTTTCTTAGAGAATTACTATTAAATTAAGGGTTATATAGCCAATATATTCAATAATTTATTGTAACTTAGACAAATTTAATGGTTTTCTTAAGGACGTGAAGTTTTAAATATGACAAGTATTATGGAACTGATGTAGTATTTAATAGTCTTACTAAATTTTATATAATTGATAATTAGTTATTAATTATGTTATAACTTATATAGATTTTATTTGTGCACACTAAGACATAGCTTAGTGGTAAGTGTACATACGATCGGCTATAGATTCGGGTTTGAAAATATAGATTTTGTTTGTATTAAGTGGATAGGTGGGTACGTTTAATGCAATTTTCAAAGATAGGCAACTGGTTATGAGGATACGCTATTTTTCTTTATTTGGTAAGAAGAAAGAAAATATATTATTTCTTTTTAGATTTTTTTTTTCAAAATTGGAAGGAACATAAAAAAAAATATAAAAATCTATTATTAGAAGAAAAATAATTTAATTTCCTACAATTTTCAAATATCAAGGAAGGAATAACCTTTTTTTCTAAATTTTCTTTTTTTGCCCTTATTTTTCCTTCTTTATTTTCTTTTATTTTCCTTTTCCTTTTCTTTTCTTTCTAATAAAGTGCGTCTCATTATGTACAAAATAAAATACAAATGTAATAAGAACAAAAATTAGGTTTAGCCTACTTCTGCAAAACAACATATTTGAAAAATATTTTTTGAATTTTTTTTATGTTTAGGGTACTTAAGAAAATCAGTTAACTAAAATTAATTTTTAATTAAAAAGATAATTAAATTACTTTAAAGGAAAGTGACTTTGTCTTTTTTATGTTGGACAAACTTATATCTATTTATCTATTTCTTTACTATATATAAAAGTGAGAATGAGAAGAAATAATGGAATTTTCGAAAATGCCCTTAATGAAATTTAAAATGTTCTAAAATAACCTTATTGATGTCCAATTAAATTTTATTTTAAATATTATATTTAATAGATAATTAAATTTAACTATATATTAATAAATATATTTTATTTTTAATTATTTTAATGTTATATAATAAGGCTATACATGAAAATTAAAAATTCTTTTATTTACTATATGTATTTTTAATTTTATTCAATTTCGGATTTAAATTAAATGTTAGAGTTATATTACATATTTTATGTATTTATTATATACATTATTTTACTCTCTTTAACTTAATAGATAATAAAATAAATTTATAATCTATAATCTGCATAAATGTGAGAATAAAGGAGAGAATTATAGAATTTTCTAAAGTAGCAGTTTTCTTAATATATTATTTTAATTAATTTTTTTATATATTTTAATCGGAGAAAATAAGTTTATTTATCTTTTTGAACATCCTTTTTAGTTGTATTTTTAATGCCTTTTAACCAAAGAAAATAAATTCCATTTATTCTTTTAAATATCTTTTTAGTTTGATTTTTTATGCATTTTAATTCTAGAATATATATATATATATATACTCTCTACTAGATCTCGTAATATTATTGTCCAATGATTTTTATAATTAATGATTTTTGATATCCTTAATCATATGTTCTCATGTTATATTGTTTTTAAAAGGTAAATGGAAAACCTTAATTTAGCTATTGAAAATGGAACTTAAATTCTTTTAATCTATTATGTTCTAAATTTTTTAAAATATGATTAAACACTTTATTATTAGACTCTATTAGTTAATCACAATGAAATTTAAAATAATTTTTTAAATATATTATTTCTCTTTGATTTTTTAGAGAGGATGGTGTACACTTATTTGAATCATTTACATATTATTGTATTTTAAAATTTTTAAAATTTAACAAAAGCAATGGAAGTATGAAATTATAATATTTGGCAAATATCAAAAAATAGAGTTTTTCCTTTTTTTTAGTCTAATGAAATCTTTTTGCAAAATTAGGCTATAAATGTTTGAATTTGTTATCATTTTTATTTTTAGCTTTTCTATATTAAAAATGAAAGAAAGAGAAAATTCCAAAGCTCTCTTTTTATTCAATATTTTATTCTTTTATTTTGAAATTTATAAAATTTATTTATTTTTTATGATTTAATTAGATGTATTTTTAAAATATTCTTTAAATAGATATAAATATAATTAGAAGTTTAAAATTTTAAATTTTTTTAAATATTTTTTATATATGACTTTGTAATTTTGAATTTAATCTCATTTATATTTTTTTTAAAATTTGAGAAAATCATTCCATTATCAATATTGTTGTTTACAACCTTATATATTGATTTCCATGTGGAGTTGAGAACTTTAAGCAATTTATTTTTGGATTCTGTGCAAGTACATGGTCCAAAATATTACATGTTATCGATAAAATTTCAGATTCACTCCATCCGATGAAAATAATTGATGTGGAAATCAAAGTCATATCATATATTGTGACGTAGGAGTAAGTCTTGATTTATTAGATTAATGCCATTACATTGTCAAATTATAGCATATTTTGCAGTATGGTAAATGCAAATTTGTAGTGATTTTATATAATTAATTAACAATAAAATTACATTTTTTTATTAAAGGAAGAAGTAGAAATATCATTTTCTTTTCAATTAGATATTACAATACAAAACATGTTAAAAAAATTCATTATATATATAAAGTGCAATATGTCAAAAGAAGTATTTTTTTCTATATTTATTTAGAGTTGAAAACACCAATATCTATACAAAGACAGAGGATTTTTGGACCTATTATACCTGTACACAATTTGTGGCTAAACATAAGGATGACTCTTGAAGTATGGGATTTACATACTAGATTTCTCTACTAACCTATTTAGATAGCTCACACCAATACTCCCCCTCTAGTTGGTGCATAGATATCTCTTATGCCTAATTTGTCAAGTGAGTTGTAGAAGTTCCTTGCAGACACTGCTTTTGTAAGTGTATCAGCCAACTGGTCTTCTGATTTAATAAATGGAAGATGAATAATCCTTTCTTCAAGGTTTTGTTTGATGAAGTTCCGATCCACCTCAACGTGATTAGTGCGATCATGTTGGACCGAATTGTGGGAGATACCGATGGCCGCCTTGTTATGACAGAATAAGTTCATTTCAAAAATCGGAGCCACACCGATTTCAGCTAGCAGCTTTTTCAGCCAAAGGAGCTCACATATTCCCTTGAACATTCCCCGAAAATCAGCTTCAGCGCTAGACAAGGCAACTACCTTCTGTTTCTTGCTCCTCCATGTAACCAGGTTGCCTCCCAAAAAAGTAAAGTACCCAGCAGTAGATTTCCTGGCCATGATGTTCCCTGCCTAGTCTGCATCTGTGTAGCTAGCAACCTTTAAATGACCATTCTTTGAGAACATAAGCCCTTTCCCAAGAGAGGACTTTAAATAACGAAGGATCCGTATTACGGCATCTATATGGTCTTCACTTGGGCGGTGCATGAATTGTGTTACTACACTCACAGCATAAGCACTATCTGGTCGAGTATGAGATAAATAGATGAGTGTACCCACTAACTGTTGATACCTCTGTTTGTCAGCTGGTGCCTGGTCTACATATTCTCCAATTTTATGATTTTGGACAATTGGAATATCAGCAGGCTTACACTCTAGTAATCCTGCCTCTGCCAGCAAGTTTGGTATATATTTTCTTTGGGAAAGAAATATGCCATGTCTTGACCTTGCCACTTCAATGCCCAAAAAATACTTAAGCCCACCTAAGTTCTTCATCTCAAACTCAGTTGACAATTGCTCTTGAAGCCTGGATATTTCTTTTACATCATCCCCTACAATGATCATGTCGTCCACATAGACTATAGCGCTGTTATTTTTCCCACTTGATGTTTTAGGAAGAGAGTATGATCAGAATTGCTTTGTTGAAACCCATATTTCCTCATTGCCAAACTCAACCTGCCAAACCATGCTCGAGGTGATTGCTTTAGTCCATACAATGCTCGTGTAACCTACAAGCAATTTTTTCCTCTAAAGTAGTAGTATAACCTGGTGGAATATCCATGTAAATCTCCTCTTCAAGATCACCGTGGAGGAAGGCATTTTTCATGTCCAGTTGGTGTAATGGCCAATCTAAGTTTGTTGCAAGAGATATCAGAACCCTAATAATTTTTAGTTTGGCTACAGGTGAGAAAGTTTCTTGATAATCTATACCATATTCTGTATGTAACCCTTTGCCACCAACCTCGCCTTGTATCGATCAATAGACCCATCTGTTTTATATTTAATGGAGAAGATCCACTTGCACCCTACTGTCTTCCTTCCTTCAGGCAACTCACTTAAAACCCATGTGTTATTTTTCTGCAACACCTCTAATTCTTCTTTTATAGGTTGAGCCCATTTCGGATCTGATAAGGATTCTTCAACACTACTTGGAATTTGACATGAGGAGAGTGTATATGCAAAAGCCTTGAGAGGTTCAGATAATCTTTGCGTAGACATATAATTGGCTATAGGATACTTGGATCAGTGTTCCTCTAGGTACGGGGAGTATCAATTTGGTGGCTTGCCTCGAGTATGTCTGAAAGGTAAAACATAACCCACAACTGTATCTATAACATTAGTTTGTAAAGGTGTGATAGGATAGCTAACCTCAGGGATATTCTCAGCAGGAGGGTTGTTGGGTACTAAAGAGTGAAGGAATTCATCAGGTTATCTTCCGATGATTCAAGTATTGGTTGAGCTTCATTTTTAGGTACATGTTCCACCATGTCATTGTCATTATTCAGATGTGCTCGATTGTCACCAACGTCATCGTCACCAATGTCTAGCACTTCAACATCAGACCAATTCCTTTCTTCACCATAGATCTCCCCCTGGAGAGAGGAATTAGATACTGGTGATGGAAAAAAATTTTTAGATTCTAGGAAAGTGACATCTATGGTAGTTTAGGTTCTTTTAGCCATGGGATCATAGCATCTATATCCCTTTTTGTGTACTCCATACCGCAAAAACAAACACCAGATAGCACATGGATCCAACTTGGTTCGTTAATTCTTATGGAGGTGAACAAAGGCAACACAACCAAAACTTCGGGGAGGAATCATCAAAACAGTAAGTAATGAGACATGATCGGAAAGTACCTTTAATGGAGTCTGAAATTGCAAAACTTTGGTGGGCATACGATTCATTAGATGCACGGCTGTGGCAACAGCATCACTCCAGTATCTATTCAGCAAATGTGCATTGATCAATAGAGCACGACCAATTTCTAAGATTTGTCTATTCTTTCTTTCAGTAGTACCATTCTGTTGTAGGGTTTGTGAACATGAGATTTAATAGAGAATACCATGACTGTTGAAGTATGTCTGAAATTGTTGGTTAACATATTCCCCTCCATTGTCAAAGCGAAGGATCTTAATCTTGGCAGAAAATTGTGTCTGAACCATGGTATGAAACTATTGAAATATAGCAAATACTTCATCTTTGTGTTTTAGGAGGTAAAGCCATGTCATTCGTGTGCAGTCATCAATAAAAATTATGAACCAACGATGAACTGAAGACGTAGTTATTGGGGAAGGTCCCCAAACATCAGAATGGATTAAATCAAAAGGAATCATACTTTTATTCATACTCAAGGGATAAGAAGCCCTATGACTTTTGGCTAAGATACATGTACCACATTTAAAATCTAAATGTGTTACATTAGAAAATAAACTAGGTAGTAAGTGCTTCAAATACCCAAATGATGGATGCCCAAGTCTTTGGCGCCATAACCAAATCTGTCTTTCCTTATTCCTAATCGTGTGGTGCATGTGATTTGCGCTTCCCAAATTGAAGCATCCATGTAGTATAATCCCCCTCTCTTAGTACACGACCAATTATCTCCTTGGTGAGAATATCCTAAAGAAGGCAAAAGGTAGAATACATCAGTACCACACAATTAAGATCTACAATAACTTGACTTACAGACATCAGTCTATTTGAAAGAGAGGGTACGAGTAATGTATTAGATAATAAAAGGGAAGGAGATAAAGTCACTGTTCCAGCCCTTGTAACTGGATAAGTGACCCGATTGGCATTTGCAACATAGCACCATCTCGGCTGAGTTATTTTGGAGAAATCCTTTGAATCAAATGTCATGTGGTTTGTAGCTCCAGAGTCAAGAATCCAGTCATCATCATCATTGCGAGTAGAGATATGAAATGCCTTACTAGACGTACCTGGTCCATGTGAAGATTCTTCTTGAGGGAAGAGGGATAATGAAGGATCACAGGTAACCACAATAGCTCTCCCAGTGTGGTCATCATTAGTAGAGGTTTCATGTTTTTTTCGAGCTTGAAAGTCGTTCGACCAATCTCGATACCCATTTAATTTGAAGCAGGTGTCATGAGTGTGTTTGGGGTTGCCACAAAGGGTACACGTTATGCCATCAGATGGTGGTTTGGTTTTGGATGAGGAGTTAGATTTTTCGCTTCTTAGAGAAAAAAACCCCTGATTTTGGTGGCATCTGGTTGTGACTTCCCTTGATCCCTTTAGAAGCCATAACAGCTCCTGGAGTAGTATCTGCACCTGAGATCATCACCGTCAACCTAACCTCTTCCCTACGAACAAATGCGTAGGCCTATTCCATCATAGGGAATGGTTTAATTTGGAGCACATCACTTCGAGTTTTATCCAATCTGTCATCTAATCCATTAAGGAAAGTATAAACCCGATCCTCCTGTAGAATCGAGCTGTATTTCTGTATGTCAATAGTACACTCCATCGGATTAGGATGATGAAAATCAATTTCTTACCACAACCCTTGAAGATCGTTGTAGTATTTTTCAATGGATCCACCCGCCAGCTTCATACGAGTGCCATAGTGCCGGAGATCATAGACTTGAGACGTATCTGTCCCATCGAAATAGGTTGTAGTAGCAGACTCCCAAACCTGTTTTGCAGTTGGGAAGCGGATAAAATTGACAATCAGGGAAGGGTCCATCGAATTGATCAACCAACCCTTGATGATACGGATCGAATCAAAGAATGAGATATAAGTTCGCCTCTATGGCACCCCTCGTTTATAATGAAACGGAAACACCAATAATCGAGATTAATCGCTCTATGGCACCCCACGTTTATAAGGAAACGGTAACACCAATAATCAAGCAAAGAACAAGATAAACGCCGCAAAAGAGTTGATAAGTTTACCTTAATTCTTGATGCAATTAGAGGAAGCAATCTCTCACTATCACTCTAAGCAAAGGAGAACAAGCAAAGCTTGAACAAATGAAGTCTATCAATATCAAAAGTTCCATGTATCAAAAGCAATGAAGTTTAGCAATGAAGTTTAGCAACATTAGTGCAACTACCCCCATCAATAATAAGCAAGCACACTTTTCCATGTATCAAGCATCTAGTGTGAAATATGTTCTCACGTTGTTCAAGGCTCTCCTCCTTAACATGCATATTCAAAACTCGCCTAACAACTAGAGATTCTCCACGTTCAGCAAACAACAAGTTATGCTCATCCTCATCTGAATTATCATTATCAACATCATGCAAATGAGGCAAATCATCACAATCACTACATTCAGATTCAGAACTAACATTACCATCTTCGCTAACAATCATAACCCTTTTATTAGGACATTGAGATGCAATATGCCCTTTTCCTAAACACTTAAAGCATTTAATCTCTCTAGAAGGGGTTATAGAGTTAGAAGTACCTTTGTTTCCCTTGAATGTAGTTTGGGCAACCTCTTTACCTTTTGAAACTGATTCCGTTCTTTGGAAACTAGGACCTCTGAAGTCTTTCTTCTCACCTCCCTTGGACCATTTGGTCCCCAAAGTATTGTTGGAATACTTGTTAGTGAACTTTCCCTTTTTCTGCCTTTCTAACTTCATGGCCATATCTACCATCTCTTCTAGTGTATCATAGTGATACATCTCCAAAGCATCGGCAATCTCATTATTCAAACCTCCAAGGAATCTGGACATAGTAATTTCTTCAGCCTCCTCAATCTTGGCTCTAGCTATGCACATCTCCATCTCCTTGTAGTAGACCTCTACACTTCTTCCCCCTTGCACCAATCTAGCTAACTTGTTGTGTAAGTCCCTGAAGTAATGGGTTGGTGCATCAACTCCTTCATGGTCTCCCATTGTGGTACGGATCGCATTCCCTTCTTCCTTCTCTTTAACAACAACTGTTCCCACCAGAACATAGCATATCCCTTGAACTCAACGGCTGCAAGGTGAGACTTCTTTGTTTCATAATAATTATGACATTCAAAAATTTGCTCAACCTTTCTTTCCCATTCAAGGTACTCTTCTGCGTTGTTGTTTCCATGGAACTCTGGAACCTTCATTTTAATGGAACCCAAGTCACCATCAACTGTACTAACTCCAGGATTATCGACTTCATCATCTTCAGGAATTTGAAATCTCATCGGTGGAGTATTACTTGGACGAGCTCTTGTAGTATTGGAGCTTTGGACAGCTTTAATTTCCTGCAATTCCTCTCTCATATCTTGGAGGAAGTTGTTATAGGATCGAAATTGCTCTTGAATCGACTCCATAAAGAGCTTCAATTGGGGGTCTTGAATTTGTCCTCCATCTTTACTAATATCTCCTGACTTTCTTGTACTCATGATTAGTACTCAAAGAAATCACAAAGGAAATTGGTTAAAGTGAAGAAAACACTACCTCACGTGTTTACACTCCTTACCACTCTTTGCAAATCCTCCAATTGTACTTCAGAATTTTAAGCCAACCAATCAATCTCAAAGCACGTTTAGAACACAAGGAAAACAAATCTTAACAAAAAGTAAGCACAAACTCTAGAAAGAAGACTCAAAACGATAATGGGTGGTAGTACAAGGACAAGATGATGTACTACTTGATTATATTAATTTAGAGTGTAGTGAACAAACAAATACACCCTAATAATGTAATAGAGGCAAAAGAAAGCTCAAAACAAGAATAAACAAACTAGAATTTAAAAGACGAATTCTGGATATAATGTATGAATTTAGTTCACTACAAGCAAACCAAATATGGACCTAATTTACTTCTACCCAAACAATGCAAGCAAATAAAGAAAACCCAAAAAAAATTTTTTTTTTTTTTTAAAGGTACTGTAGCACGAATGCTTCTGAGTTCCTGTAGCAAGTTCCTGTAGCAAGTCCTGTAGCAAAAATGCTTCTGAGTTCCTGTAGCAAGTTCCTATAGCAAGTGACCCAATTTAGGTAGGGGAAGGCCTTAACAAGGTATAAGTGGATGGTTTGTGTCTCCCAATTCAATTTAGGTGGGTAATGATTATGTTGTTCAACAATGCTTTTGTGTCCCCCACTTCTAATTTGGTAGGTAATAATTAATTGTCCAACAATGACTTTTTTTTTTTTGAATGAAGAACAAGCAACAACAATAAGAGTCAGAAGAAGGTAATTCTAGATCTAAGTAGATCCAACGAGAAAATATCTAGATGCAACAAGATCCAAAGAGAAAATTCCAGATCTAAGAAGATCTAACGAGAAACACCTAGATCCAGCAAGATCTAAAGAGAAAATTCCAGATCTATAATGAAAACAAGAAATAAGACAAACAACAATGGAATCCAGCAACAAGAAAACTCAAATTCCTAACTAAGATAACAGAACTTACCCCAAAACTTTGATTTGGCTCTGATACCAAATGATACGGATCGAATCAAAGAATGAGATATAAGTTCGCCTCTATGGCACCCCTCGTTTATAATGAAACGGAAACACCAATAATCGAGATTAATCGCTCTATGGCACCCCACGTTTATAAGGAAACGGTAACACCAATAATCAAGCAAAGAACAAGATAAACGCCACAAAAGAGTTGATAAGTTTACCTTAATTCTTGATGCAATTAGAGGAAGCAATCTCTCACTATCACTCTAAGCAAAGGAGAACAAGCAAAGCTTGAACAAATGAAGTTTATCAATATCAAAAGTTCCGTCCTTACATGGAAGACAAGTTATTTATACTAAATAAGGAAACTAGGTTTAACAAAGCATAAAACACACAAAACACGCCTAAGTCACTCCAAGCCTTCAAGTCGATGTCACTGTAGCAGGCGTGCTTTCCTCTACTGTAGCAGGCGTGCTTTCCTCCACTGTAGCAAGTCAAACAAATTTACTGGAGTGCTTCAACTTCACATGCCACCAACAACATTAGAAGCCTAGGAATGCCTTCAAGTTCCTCACAACACTTGCTGAATGTGACATCATGAAGTTCTTGTGTTATTTGGGCTTGAACAAATAATGATATGGCTGCCCCATATCGCTTGGCACAGCTCCTTGTAATCGGTCCAATAGGAAGCACCAATGGATCTTCTTCGTCGTTCACCATGCCTCCTTGCGATCCAGCGATGAGTGATGATGGATCCGTATCACTTGACAATAGCATTTTCGGTTCGCCACCTCCTGAATAAAGGATCGGTTTCTGGAGGCTGAGGGAAATTTCCATTAATGTATCCCAACTTGTCCTTGCCAGAGATATACATCTCAACAACATGGGACCATAAGGCATAGTTGGATCCTTCCAACTTGATACCAATCGGAGTAGTTGAAGAATTGACAAGTAGAGGTTGAGGGGAGGTCGAGGTCTGGGCTCTAGTCAAGACCTCCGTCATTTTTGTTGTCAGATTGTTAAGGAGGGAATTGGTTTGGGGAATGAGAGGTTGTGATAGGTCTGAAAGACTTTGCCATGGAGTTTATTGGGTTTGGGTTTTTCTTGGTCAAAAAGTAGTTTCATCAGAGGTCCCAAGGACATGCTCCGATACCATATCAAAAAGAAGTATTTTTTCTATATTTATTTAGAGTTGAATACACTAATATATAGATACAAAGACAGAGGATTTTTTCTATATTTATAGTTGTACAAAGACATAAGGATGACCCTTGAAGTATGGGATTTACATACTAGATTTCTCTACTTACCTATTTAGACAGCTCACGCCAATACAATATTAATTAATCATTGTATTTATTTTAATCTATATCAGAATTTATACTTTAATATTATATAAATAACAAAATTAAAAGAGTAAAGTCGACATGCAACACAAGTCATAAAAGAACTAGTCTATACCATATATAAATATGGTAATAGGGGGGAATAATGGGATTTTCGATATTGCCCTTAATGAAATTTAAAATATCCTAAAATAGCCTTAGTTGTAGCCAATTAGAAAATTACATTTTATACCAACGAGTGTTGTCGGGATGAGTGGTTCGATACTCTTCTTCCTTAAGTGAGGTAGCATTTTACACCTTCTTGGGCCGACTCGATAAAAACAGGATTTAATTTTAGCCAGTGGGCTCGGGATACCTATGGTGAAGAAAAAAATAGAAAAATTAAAATTTATTATTTGATTGGATATAGTTTCTAAAAATTATTTTTTAGATAAATACATATAGATAATAAAAAAGAAAAAGAGTATACTCTTGTTTTTATCAATGGTTGTAGGAAAAATTGAGGGTTTATTTGGCTCGGATACAACATTTCTTTTATGTAATCTTTTTTATTAATTAATTAACTTATTGTTGATTTATTTTAAATTTGCAACTTAGAAAATAGAGAAATAAAATTAGATCCTAGCATTATTTGCTTTGCAATTTCATTTATTGACTTAGCTATAATTTTTTTTTGTCTATCAATATCAAAAAATTATAGCATTTTTAGTTAAAGAAGGAATTCTTGAATTTCAAATTGGTAAATTTTTAAATATAATTTGTTTCTTATTATATGTTGAGTTCCGAAAAGAGTTTTATTCTGAATAACAGATTTTTTATTTTTTATTTTCCTTTTCATTACTCAATTAATTTGCAATTATTATCACTTTAATTTAGTGAGAGATTTATATCTCCCTTTCAATAAATAGATGACATCTAGGCATTTGACGTGCTTTTAAAGAAAAAAATAGATGGCATCTTAATGATTAAATATTTTTAATTTTCTTAATATTTTTTTATTATATTCTAAATCTGTTTGATTTAAAAGAAAATAATGTTTATAAAACTGGAAAAAAAAACTATAATTATATATTTCTGTTTTTTGGTCACTTTTTGAGTTTCAAGATTTGTGTGTACATGCGTATATTCAATTCTGTTGGGTAAGTTATTGTCATTATAGCCAAAGTAATTATTATTATCAATTCTTTTCACCCAGTAGTAAAAAATAATTTATTATTATTTTTCATTATAGTTATATATAGATATTGATTTGGGATTGAGGATAGGATGTTGGAAATTGAGTGATAATTTGATTTTCTTTTTAACACTTATTAAGGCTTTAAGAATTGCATTTATAAATTAGGGAAGGATTAGGTCTAGCGATTGAGTTAAATTTTATTTTGTGATCACTTTATTATATAAAAATAGAATTAAATACGTAAAAAGTAGCATTATAAGTAGCTTTTACGACAAAGCCCAATACAAATTAAACAATTGTATTTATTTTAATCTAATAAAAAAATTTGTTTTAATATTATATAGATAAAAAAATTAAAAAAGCATAAATATATAACGAGCATAATCGAGGTGCGTTATAGAAAAAACTAATTATAATAAAAGAAACAATTTATATATAGACATTATTAATTCACTTATTACTAATGGTTATCATTAACAATCATCACTAATAAAAATGGGACTATTACAATTTAAAATTTTCAATTGTAATTTTCTCATATTTAATAATAAATTTATATTTTTTATAATTAAAAATATTTTATAGTGTCATAAATTCTGATTTTAACTAATGTATACAACCAAACAATAAAATAAATTATTTGGAAAAGTTAAAAAAAAGGGGTAATAGTTGAGTCTAGAAGCAGCGGTTTTGGCGACAAGAGAAGAAAGAATTGTGTACTACTTTACTCGAGAAGAAACCGATAAGCATTGACGAGATGATAGAGTGGAGGCTCTTTGTATTTGATCTTATCCTTCATCGTAGGAACAAAGGAAAAACGTTTTCTCGCTTTTGAATGTTTTCAAATTGTTTGCTACTTATTCTTTAATTTATGGTTCAAGACTTGACACGTGTCAGTTTTGAATGTGTGGATCAAGACACGACGATATATGTGCAGTTGCGTTACTAACGAATCAAAATACGTGTCTCTCTTTCACTGCTGCCTTCGTAGTAGGCTTGTATAATTTTTTGCCACGTACAGAGCTCAGTTCATTCTAGTTCCTTCTTATTTTGCTTTTTTCTTTCTTTCTTTCGAAAACGTGAAAAAAGTGTAAAAAAATAAAATAAAAAAGAAATGCGACATATTAAAGAATCATGGTTCTGGTTGGAATTTGAAGTGGGATTGTCTTTTACGCAAATGAATGACGATAGAAAACTATAAATGAACTACAGATTTTTGTTAATTAAAATTTTTTCCTGATATTTTATAAAATTCATCTTTATACATTTTAGATATCGTAAAAATTTAAAAACTATATATACTTTATATTAAATTTATAATCTATCGATAATATAATAATCAATATACACAAACTACAAATGGATAAGAGAATATGGAGATTCCAAAAATACTCTACTAAGTTTATAGATTGATAAAATATCATAAAAATTTTAATTTTATTGGTTAAAAATAATAATAATTTAATTTTAAGTGCTTAAATTAGATTTAAATATGGTAAAAATCTTAAATGATAAGATTTAAAGATAATAATAATGATAGGATTTTAATTTTATTGGACAAATAAGAATTATATTATATACTAAATAAGGTATATATTAAATATATTAAAAATATAATATTTTAAAGGAATTTAATTTTATTGATTGGAAAATAAAAGTAATTTTAATTTGGGATAATTATATCTTTGGTGTCTCAACTTTCACTTTTTTTTTTTTATTTTGGTGTCTCAATGGAAACAACAATGATTGAATGTCTGGATTTGTAAAACTTTGCAATTAAGTGTCTCTGGATGATGTGGCAAACCAGAAAAATGGCTCTGTACTTGTGGGATCCAATTTTATGATGTGACAGCTGACTTGGTGATAAATTGCTAAACTATTTGCCAAATAACCTGTTGCTGACATGGAATTGGCCTAGAATTTTCATTATGTCCTCCATTTATTGCTTTCTAACAAATGCGCTCCTTTTCTTCTAAGATCCATCGCTGAAATCCCTAAAAAATCAACTACATCTTGCTTAGTGAAGATTGGAAACAATTGATTGCTGAAAACTTTCCAAGATTTAAAAAACAATTTGATGATTTCAAAAATAACAATTTGGGTAAAAGTACTCATGGTCTCTACAATCTGCCAAAAATAACATGCAAGAGTTTTTTTTTTTTAATAAACATGAAAATGGGTCTTATGCTAGTGAGAGAGACAAATACGCAGAGAGAGGAAATGATACCGGAAGCTTGTTCCAGGACCACCATCAACAAGAGCATGACCGAGTAAAAATTGATTTTGGACGCCATTAATCAGAGCAATGGAACAAATAATAGCGATTAAAAAGAGATTTGTAGCAAGATGCAAGCAAATAAGAAATGGAAGATAGAAGTTATATAGCACTCAAAAAGAAAATTTTCAAATTGAAAAGGAGAAATAGTCAAATACGTGAGTCTTTTGTGAAATTGTCAAATTGTTTCCATCTTTGCTGAGCAAGAAAGCAGATGGAGTTGATTTTTTAGGGATTTCATCAATGGACCTTAGAAGAAAGGGAATGCATTTGTTAGAAAGCAATAAATGGAGGACATAATGGGGATTTTAGACCTATTCCATTTCAGTTACTTGGCAAATAGTTTAACAATTTATAGCCAAGTCAGCTGCCACATCTAAAAATTGGGTCCCACAAGTGCAAATTAATTTTTTCGATTTGCCACATTATCCGGAGACACTTAATTGCAAAGTTTTACAAATTCAAACACTCAATCGCTGCCGTTTTTCGTTGAGACACCAAAATAGAAAAAAAAAAGTGAAAGTTGAGACACCAAAAATATAATTATTCTTTTTAATTTTGATTGTTTATACTAATTTTCTATTTAAAACATTGTATAATATAATAAATTATATTATATACTAAATAAGATATATGTTAAATATTACGAGGATATAAGAATTCAATTTGATAAAATAAGAAACATATAATATACTAAAATATTAAGAATATAAGAATTTAGTTGGATAAAACAAAATATTACATTATAAATTAAATATAGTATTCTTTAAATAAGGTAAGAATATAAGAATCGAATTTGATTGGTAATATTTAATTTGAACAAGTAATTAAACATTGAAAGTTTGTGTAATGTCATATTTAAATTAGTTACAAAAACTATAGCAAATAGGCATATCATAACTGAAAATTGCTAATGGCTTTTGAAATTTTCCATTTATTGAAACTCAAAATAAAAGGGGAAAAAGGAAACTCTGCTCTTAAGCTTGTTATGAGTAAGGCTTTTATGACAGGGTTGAGTGGGTCTTTTTGGAAAGTACCATGCTAAAGATGGATTTTAATTGAAAATGGGTATACTTGATAATGAATTCCATTTCTTTAATTTCTTATTCATTGTTAATTAATGGAGAATCTTAAAAAGTTTTTTTTTCCTTAAAGAGGAATTGAACAAGGTGAGCCATTGTCTCCATATTTATATGTGGAAAAGTTTTTTCTATTCAAATTCGGAAGGCAGAAATGAATCGATTGCTTTGTAGTATTTCTGTTTGTCTATGGGTACCCTTGATTTCTCATCTCATTTTTGCCAATGACAGTAGTATATCCTGGCAGGCCATTAGAACTGAAATAAGGTGCCCATTAAAATCTTATCTAAATATGAACACTGTTCAAGCCAGAAGATGAATATAGAGAAGTTTGAAATTTCCTTTAGTCAAAATGTTAGTCTAAATATTCAGGAGGATCTTAAATTACATATGGGAGTTTTTGGTGTGGATAGTCAAAATAGGTACTTGGGTCTGCGTACTATTGTTAGGAGAAAAAGAAATAGACGTTTAGCAACTTAGTTGATCGAGTTGCAAAAGAAACTAAAGAGTTGGAAAGAGAAAACACTCTCCCGGACAGGTAAAGACATATTGCTTAAGTCAGTGATCCAAGCAATTCTTACTTATACAATAGGCTGTTTCTTGCTTCCTAGTGTTCTTTGCTAGCAAATTGAAGCCCCCATGGCCAGGTTTTGGTGGGAATAACATATAGAGGAAAGAAAAATCCATTTGATTAAATGGATTAGTTTATATAAATCCCAACAAGTATGAGGTTTCAGCTTCAGATATATCGAGAACTTTAATTATGCTATGCTTGCTAAGCAGTGTTGGAGACTCTGTAAAGATAAAAACTCCATCCTATTTGACTTTCTAAAGGCCAAGTATTTTCCTTGATGCAGATGTATGGAGATCAGAATTAGTCTCCAACCAAGTTTTCCTTTGCGTAGTATACTGTGATCAAGATGGTTAGTAGAAAAGGGTTCTAGATAGTTTATTGGCTATGGAAATAGAATTAGGATTTGAAAAGATAGGTGGCTACCCAATTTAAATCACTTACGAGTTTTATCACCTCCTAACTAGCTTCATAAAAACTCATTGGTAAGTGACCTTATTAATTATCAAAGTTGTTGATGGAGTGATGCTTTAGTTAAATCAATTTTCGTCACCTGAAGAAGAAACCAATAATTGTGCTATTCCTCTTTTCAATAGATGGTTTTTCGTTGCCCACATACAAAGCATGAGTCTTTCCGATTTGACAACATATCACTTGGCTTTAGATTCAAAATTGATGGAAACCAAAACAGGTACTTCTATTGGCATCGATGTTTCCTTTGGAAAATGATTTACAGATAATGAATTCTAAGGTTAAGCATTTTATAGTTAGAGTTTGTACTGATTATCTCCCAATTAACAAACTTTTAGAGATGAGGGATGGACCTTGATCTAATTTGTAGGACTTGTGGTTGCTCCTGTGACATCCTGACCCAACTAAGCTGTCCGAAGAGGGCTGGTAGAGTAAAGCTCCTAGCAGGCTTCTAGGATGTGAGGCTAGCTTGGATAGTGGAATGCAGGGCATAGGAATGACGCCTTTCAGTGGAATGGCCCAGAGAGTTGGAATAACTTCGGGGTTAAGCATGCTTGCTTAAGGAAAATCTTAAGATGGATGACCTCTGGGAAGTTCTTCATTTCAAATGTGGCACAAAACAACGTAGATGTTGTCAATCCAGGATGGGGTGGAATTGGCTTGATCCAAACGGACAACTCCTTTGGTGATTGGAGTTAGGGCATGACAATTGGTATCAGAGTCAAACCCTCTCTAGTAGATGTGTGGTTCAAGGATTAACCAGGCAGAAGCTGACAAGCCTGTGATATCTCGACCAGGCTAAGCTGTCTAAAGAGGCCAGGTAGAGCAAAGCTCCTTGTAGGCATTTGGGATGGCGAGGCTAGCTAAGGTAGTGGAATGCGTCGAACCCTCTTTAGTAGATGTGTGGTTTGAGTGCGAACCAGGCCGAAGCTGACAAGCCTATGATATCTCGACCAGGCTAAGCGGTCCGAAGAGGACGGGTAGAATAAAGCTCCTTTAGGCTTCTAGGATGGCGAGGGTGGCTAGAGTAGTGGAATGCTGGACATGAGAATAAATCGAATCATACATTGAAAATGGGAAAACTAATCATCAGAGGCGCCTTTTAATGGAATGGCCTGGATGTAAGGGGTTAAGTGTGCTCGCTGAAAGGAAATCTTAGGATGGCTGACCCAAGTCAAAGCATGACAAAGCAGAAGAGAGTACGAGCCATATTTTGCTATCTTGCAATTTTTCTAAACTGGTTTGGAAGCTAAGGCCATTAAACTTTGAGATTTCTTATCTTAATAGCTCTTCTAAAAATTGGTTAATAAATATTTGCAAAACCATGGTTGATGAACCATTTGCATTAATTCTTGTAATAGCATGAGCCGTATGTGTGAACAACTAATTTTTACACCTCGAAAAATCAAGTCTGACTTTGAAAATCCTTCAAAACCGAGCTGAACCAAAATCAGTGCAAAAAATCCAGTTATCGGTCTTAATTTGCAAATAAATTTTTTCTCGGTCGATTTTTCCCACAAAAATAACATCAATGGAAACTAGACACTGGGAGCTTTGCAACGGTACCTTACGGGCCTAAATCGAAGGTCGAACAAGCCTCGAATTAGCTAAATCAGTCTGAACCAATCGAATCAAACTAGGCTTGCACAAAAATGAAAATGACTGGTTAGGACAGAGCGGTCAACCACCAGGACCAAGTCGGTTGACCCCAGTCGATTGCTCTTCAAAAATAAAAAAATGCCATCCCACATCGTTTTTCTTGCCAAATGCCCCATTTCATTTGCCTACAAATACAAGTCCAGTTTTCAGTCCAAAATACACACTCTTTGACTCTTGCTCCTTGCAAAGTACATTCTAGAAGCCTTAGTTGAAACGTTCCTTTGGCTTTTTAGCTCTCTTATCATCTCCTATACTTCTTTTGAGTGTTCAAAGTGAGCGGGATGACATTCTTCTGGCTCACTTTCCCCCTAATCTCATTCTTTAGCCTAGAGTCTTAGGTTTTCCTCCTTTTGGCTTAAAGCCTCCTTGGCTCACCATGTCGGCACTAAAAGCCCTCCACAAGTCTAGGTCCTCCTCGACACTCTAGATCTCACTTGGCTTAGGTCAAGTTGAAGCTTCAAGATGGGAAAATCCTAACTTCCCTGGTTTTTCTAAGTAGAAGGAAAGTCCGAGCCAAAATCCAAACTAGCCAGCCTTCTATCTCACCTTTCGGCCAGCCATCCAGTCCACCTAATTGGCCCGCCCATAGGCCCAGTTAAGTTTAATGGCTTTACTCTTTTAGATTAAATCCTTTCTTCTTCTAAAATGGCTCTAAAGAGCTTTCTTTTGCAAATCCGACAATCCACGCCAACGCCTAAAACATGATAATTAAGGTCTTTAATGAACTGTGCTTAATTAAAATCAATCAACTCTGTTTCACAACGGTAGAACTGTAACACCTTGATTTCTGGAATTATGAGTGGTAGATTATTGGATCGATAAATGGTACCAAATTGGGGTTTTAGTATGATTTTCAATTCGGATAAGTGATTTTTATAATTATTGAGTTTTGTTTGTGATTCATGCATCGCATATAGAACTTTGATTCATAGAATTTTAATTCATGATTTTAAAGTAAACTTGAATTTTAGCCTGTTAATTGCATGAATAAAGCTTAATTACCACCAATTGAAGTGAAATTAAGCTAAAAAGGAATTTAATTGGAATTTCTAGTATTGTTCCCTATTTATTGATTATCTATTTTCTAAATGATGATTTATTATCAATATTTTTAATTAAAATCAAACTATGCTATTTTTTCCTAAATTAAAGTTAATTTAATTAATTTAGCCTATTTTCTAAGGTGGTGTGCAAACATTGAGTAAATAAATAATAAATAAAAAATAAAATACACCCTAATATTAATAGAGGCCAAGCTTCTTATAGCACAAGAATGAGGGCCACTTCTCAAACTGTAGAAAACAAATAGATAATTTTCTTTTGTTTCTTCATTGTTTCTTCTCTTCTAAAATGAAACACCACAACTAGATTATGTAGGAGCAATTTTAGAAAGCGAACAATAAGAGATTAAGCTACGGATTGGTGCTATTGAGCAAAGAAATCAAGAACATGCTACAAAATTCTAGTAAGTGTTTGTTTGCTATTTCTGATGTTTGTTTTTGAAATTTCAACTTTTGTTATTGACTATAGATCATGTAGATTAGGAATCCTTAATAGTTGCATCATTTTGATTGTTTATTGATTATTGAATTTAGAGAAGGGTGAACCTTCAAAAGTCGATAAAGGTAGGGGAAAGGCCTGATTATCGCAATTAAGCACTTCGTTGTGCAATTAGAGGTTAGTACTCTTCATTTACGTGATCAATTTTAACTTTGCATGTTTTTTATTGATTAGGATTTATAAGGGTATTCTTTGGGGATTTCCATGTTTTTGATTGAGTTGGATGAAATTGACTTGATAATTTGCAATTGAGTATTGATTGATGATGTACTATGAAGGAATTTAAAATTGTATATTCCTAGCTACATTAACCAACATTGGCTGAATTGTCCTATGTACATGATCATAGGAATTTTTGCTAGTAATTTGTTAATTGTTTGATTAATGATGCTCAGTTAATTTAGTGATATGGAATTATAAGTTGGTTTGTTCAAATTGGTTCTCTAGCCTTGTTTGTTTGAGGAGGCCGAACCTATAGAGGGTATTAATGAATGATGTGCTTTGATTTTGCATCATTAAGCTCTACTAATGTTCAATTATATTAAGATGTGCTTATGTAGTGTGGTTGTGTTGAAAATTGGGTTTATTATACCAAATTGCTAGAAGAGGCTGACCTATATTGGTGAATGCCTATGATGTATAATTGATGATTATTGAGCATTGATTGATGTATAATTGATGATTAGTGAGTAATGCTTGTTGGTTAATTAAGAAATGAGTCTTATGTAGATAAGAGATTTATGTTTAAATGAACTTAATTATATGTATAAAGGTGTAAATTAATCTAATAAAAGTATGAATTGACTAAGAATATGGTCAATTGCATGAAAGAACTATGTTAAGCATGATATCCAAGACTGGCCGAAGCTATGGTTATGTCTGAGGAGGTTGTGTCTTGACTTATAAGTGTTTGTAACCTATGCATGACTTGTTTATATTATTAAATTGCTCAACTATGCTTGAATTGTGTAATTAAACTTTGGTTAGGGTTTTTTTGGTCATGAATTGGACCATAATTGGGGATTTTGACTATATGACCTTAGGTATGTAAATTGAATTCATATAAGTGTAGAGACTTAAATTTTACCCCGGCACTATGACTCAGTGATGATAATCTTTTTTTTTTTTTCATAAAATGAGTTCTCGGTATCCAATGAACTTGATTCTCAGATTAGTGATCCGAGTTCAAGAAAAGTGGACCGTTGGTCCATTTTCGCATTTTTAGGTTTCTAGGGATTTCACATCAAAATAGGGCTGAGAAGCTCCTCGGGTGTGTCCATGACACGTCTCGCTGCACTGCCTCATTTTTCGTACCACCCGGGTTATTTTTGTGAAAATCGGGCCTAGCCCATTTCGGGGCCCATTGTGGCCTTGTGCCACCCAGGCCTTAAAATTAGGATCATCTAATCACCCATTTACCTATAAATATGCCAAGGGTCCAAAGGATTAAAGGAAGATTTTTTGATTACTTAATAAAACTCTTGCAACATGTTTTCTCAAACCTCTCTTAATTAAATCTATAACAAGTTTTATAGATTGGATTAAAGAGATAATTCATTTCTTATAAATCATTCATTGAGTTTTCATAATTAATCATCCATTAAACATAAACTAAACATTTGAATCTCAGATCATTGTTCAAGAAGCAAGGAACTTGGGTGTTCTTCAACATTTTCACCAAACCTTGTGATTACTTCACATTCATGTAACTTCTGAGAGTCTTTAATATTTTTCTCCTTTTTTTGTTTCTTTGGTGGTTAAACCACTTGATTCTTCTTGATTGTAAGGGAAACCTGTGATCAACCAAGTTGTGCAGTTTGCCTACGTAGTGGCGCACGCTATACGTTGTGGCGCACACCACTACCTTGTCAGCCAAACAATATATTTTGCTTAATTTCTAGGTTCTGGTCAGGAAGACTTGCACGCCATAAGAGTTATGGTGTACGCCAAAACGTGTGGCACACGTGGCTTCAATCCAAAGGCTTAAATGATAATTTTTATGTGCTTTAGTGCATTCCTTTGCATCTTTTTGACAGTTTTTTAGACTTATATTGGCCTTAATAAATAATAATAAGCAAGATTTCAATTGTGATGGTAATATTTGTTCATCATTCATGATGAACATCAAATTCTTGAATCCAGTTACTTATTTTAACTTTAAATCTAACCTATTGCTTTACTGTCATTTATATTTTCACAATTGAAATTCCAGCAATTTAAGATTCATGCACCTTTTATCTTTTTGTTCTTTATTTATTATTTAGCTAACCCCTAACCCTTTAATCTTGTTAATGTTTATTTTGTTTCTTTTTGTTATTTGATAATTTACTATTTATGCTCTGATTTCATTTTTGGTTGTTGCTGTGATTTGTTTATATCATTGTCCTATAATGGTTTGCAATCATACTATCCATGTAATCATATTTTCCATGTATGGTTTATTTCTTTTAATGCTTTATTATTTTATTTTGGGCATTATATAAAGAGTTCATAATGAACTAATTGCAAAGACGTAATAGAAATAGGGGTTTTGAGAAATTTAATGGGGTTATAGTTAGAATGTATTCTAGGATATGGTTTTTAATTCTTTCTCATTCCCCTTTCTTTGTTTTTTTTTTTCGATTTTATGATTTGTTATTATGATTGATTGATTGATTATAATGCTTATGAATGTCATGGTTTACAAAAATGCATTAAAACATTTTTAGCATCTCAATTAATGTTAATTTTAATGCTTAGTTGTGCAAAATCGGACAAACAATGGAGGCCGGTCTTATGATCGGGCGATCTGGGTTCCTAACACCTTCTTGAGGTCGTACCCAACTTCCTTACCTAGACTCTGGTTAAAACCGAGTCGATCATTTTCAATGAATTAGTTGGTTCGATACTTTTCCCTAAAAGAGGGTAGCGACTCCAAAATCTACTCTTATTAATGTAAGAGCTTTTTTTTTTCAAAATCCCTTTTTCAAATAAAGTCTCCTCTCTAAAGGTGAAACAGGTTTAATAAAAAGAAATCGGTTTTTGTAAATAAAAATAAATCTAAGCCCGTTCCCCATCCCAAATGACGCATCTTTAATAAGTGCAATTGGACGTTGGTATAATGTTATTATGTGATTAAATTATATGTAGGATGTATGTACCCTAGAAATCTAGGACACGCCTAACCACCTAAGTTGAATTGATAGTGTCTAATTGATGTTAATTGATCATTCATGTGTAATTGGTACGGTAATTGGCTTATTTAGGCAATAAGTATAAGCTTGATTAATAAAGAATGTTAATTGAAGGTTAGGTCTTAGCTCAATTTGGGTTTTTGACCTATTTGTCATAAATGAGTAATTGAATGAGTATTATGCCTAATTCCTGTTTGAACTGATTAATAGTTAGCTTAATTGCATGAATGAATTGAATTTAGCCTAAGTACCTAAGATCACCAAATCTATGCATGTTTCAATTTAGGTAAGTAAACAACTTAAGATGAATGTAATGCCAGTATGACTTAAATAAAAGCTTAATTGGCTATGTGTGTGATTAATTAAATATTAGGCGTCTATTAGGGTTTTAAATTAGAAATTGGTCATAATTTGGAGTTTAAGTCAAACTTAGCTAACTATGTGAATTGAAGGTCTAAATATGAAATTGAGTTTTACATGATGCTAGGCTTGGAATGGTTGATTGATTCACAGTTCCTACATCAGAGGAGGAGATCTTCAATTACTCAGACTTTGAGTATGAGTCTCTTTTAGGATTATGGCATGTATTAGTTGGAATCCTTGAAAGAGTTTGGTTTTGAAATGGGGATATGTAATTGGCCATTTTAGTATCTTAGTTTATTCAAATTTTAAAGAAATTATAAATTGTATCCTTATCGTGGATTTAGGTTTGAGATTTTATAGGAATTAAGTTTTGAATTAGTTTTAAACTACTTTTGAAATAAATGTTTGACATTGTTGACGCGTAATTTTATGCCTCCACCTGACCCGATGATGATATGAGGACAAGGGATAAAGTATCACGATAAACCAGAAGTGTTTGAACCAAAAATTGAACCAAACCGCCCAAAGGAGCCTGACCCGTGTTAGGGCTGCGTCACGCAGCTAATACCTGCGTGACGGCACTCTTAGCTGCGTCACGCAGCTCTAACAGGACTGACACCTCTGGCGCGCGCCCGTGCAACGGCCTGCACTGTTTGTATGGATACGTGGCAACTGTACGAAAAGTAAGTCGCGTCACGCATCTTACGGGTGCGTCACGCAGCTTCTACCCGCGTAACGCGACTGCTCTGTTGCTCTAGCCATATAAATACAACATTTTACAGCAAAAACGGGACTTTTGCACTTTATCTCATTTTTTCTCTAAAAATCCTAAAGCTAAAAAACTAAGTTTTCGACTAAAACGGCTAGGTTTTCTTCCCCAAGAACTCAAGTGAGTAAACTTGAGGAAGATCAAACCATTAACCATTTAGTTTTGAAATCAAGAAATATAAAAATATAAGGAAAGAAAAAGAGAAAAAGAGAAAAAACACTTGGTTTTGTGAAAAGTTCGACAACCACACTTCTGGAATCGTGAAACAACGTCTCTAAATCAATCTCAGTGTATGCAATCCTCAAATCTGAGGGCTAGGTAATGAATCTAACTTTTCTTTTTCATTTCTAGCATTTTATCTCTTAAAAATCTCATTTTCATATTGTTTAATTGATTTGCCATTGATAAAACGTAAGTTTGCCTATTATTGAACCTTTCTGGGTTTGTTCTAATCACTTTGGACAAAAAAGAAACGTAAAAAAGAGTAGTTTGAAAGGTAGTTGCGGACCAGAGCAGTCGCGTCACGCAGCTACTACCTGCGTGACGCGGCTGTTCATGTCCAAAAGCCCTTGATTCGGACTGGACCACCTGCATGACGCAGCTGTTTATATACTCAGTAGGTATTTTTATTCTCATATTTGTATTTAACGTGATATCTTGAGTAAATAATCAATAAACCTGAGGATTTGGAATAAGTCACAAGCAGTTCCGTCACGTAGGAAGGAGTTCCGTCACGCGACTGTTCTTCATAGAACACCCGCGTGACGCGACTGTTCTAAGTTCCAGCACGAATGATAGAGTTCCGTCACGCGACTGTTCTTCATAGAACAGCTGCGTGACACAATTGTTACAAGTTCCAGAATAAAAGACAAGAGCTGCGCCACGCGACTGTTCTTCCACAGAACAGCTGCGTGACGCGACTGTCTCCCAGTCTCAGTTTATTTTTGTTATTTTGTCTTAATCTTATTTCATTAAGTAGATTTTTAATCCCAATCCGGAAAATGATCAATAATGGGCAAATTGAGTCTTAATCAAACCAAATCAATTAATTATTGGTGATTATGAGATTTTCTTTTTTTTAGGATTTATTTCTTATTGTTCATTATTGGTGTTATTATTAAACTCGGTTTGCGGCCCGCCTTTAACCATAAGGCAAGAGCGGGTCTTTTAATTTTATTTGATATGTATGGTGGATGAATGATGGATGTGATGCTTAATTTATGAATGGATGCAATGGATGAACTTATTTGGGACGATTAAATAATTTTCTACATAGAAACTCGGTTCGATTTGTTCGGGTTGGGTTTAAATAATTGGCTTTTCTAAAATAAAATCAATTAGAAATCGTAGGTTAAAAGAGGCCGGTTTTCCGGGCGTCAGCTTCCAATGAGCCGACGTACCTAATTCCCTTACCTAGAATCGTACTTGGTACGCCTGACCAGTTTTCTTTCTAAATAATTCGGCCTTAAATAAAATGGGTTAAAAGGAGTCACTTTTAAAATAAAAATTGGAAACGGTCCCATTGCCGAAATAATGGGCGGCGACTAAAATGATTTATAAGACCGATTTATCGGCATCGCGTATCCAAAAAGGTTTTATCACCTCTTTTTTCCAAAACAAAATAATAACACCAAAAATATAGATTTTGCGTTTTTCGGGGAAAAACAGTTTGGCGACTTCACTGGGGATTTTGCACCCACTAATCCCCGATTGTTTTTAATAAACAATGTAGTGGTTGCAATTAGGAATTGACTCTAAAAAGCCTACTTTTCTAAATGAAATTGGTTAGAAAAAGCCGATGGAAAATTATTAATCGTCCGTATATGTTTAATTGCTTTCTTTTTCCTTTCATAGGATTTTTGCATTCATTCGCATTTCTCTCTTCTCACCTCATTCTACCCATATTACCCTTCGGTACTGGTGTTAAGTTTGACGGTGGATCTAGCCTAGACCATGCGATTTAGGTGCATCCATCCGAGAATTAACATTACTACCAACCGCAAGCCTAGTACCTCAAAGGTGCGTCAAAAGGAGTAGGCCCAACAAAGCCCGAATCCTTTTTGCGGAACCCAGACTTTGTTAAGCCCAATAAGACCAAAGCCAATGCATATAGTTAAAAGCCTTAGTTACTTCCTCTAAGGTGCACCCGATTCTATTTGCTGTTGTTGTGCCGCATTCATTTCTGAGAGTTAATATCGTCAATCTCAAAACCCCCTGTTGGTTGTCGAGATTAGACCAATTCCTAGGAAACAGATGTCGAAATTTTATACCAACGGAATTCGTGTGTGGGAGAAATAAGATTGGAAGGCATGCATTTCCCAACTCCCGTTCCCCTATTTGATATAAACTGTACATATGTTGTGACATTCATGCACCATGTAATGTTTTTTCTTTTCAGCCATGCATTAATAAGAGCTAATGTTCGGCATGGGCGTTTGACCTTGATTTTGAAACTGGATTTCAAATTCGTTTCGAATAATACTATGCAATCACTTATTGTGAATCGATACCCGAAAGAAAAGGGAGGTATAAGGGGGTTGCGATTCCTTTGTATTTTTACATTTCTCGCATTATCTGAAAATAAGTGAGAGATTAGAAAATTTATAACCGAATAAAAGGAAAATCCTGCTTGGGGCCATATGTTCCAAGGCAAAAAGTAAGGATGTAAAAAATAATAATAATACGCAATAACAAAATAATAAAATCCCGCTCGGAAATTCTTTCATTCCGAGGCAAAAGTTAGGGATTTGAGAGAAAATAGTCGATCGTAAATCCAAAAGGAACGGTCAACAACAGATAATGCTCGAAATGTTTAAATACAAAATAAGTTATTGACGTATTATTCACATCGAATTTTTGGTCCAGTTGTTGAAATCGAGATTTTATTTCCATGTTGGCTTTAGCACATTAGAAATGCATTTCTCATCCTATGTGCTTTCATTTTCGCATGCATACATGCAGGACCCTCTTTAACTCAGAAATTTTTTGTCAGAATTGATCCTTCCCGGGAAACTGTTTCGAGAACTTGGAATCGACACCCTGGTCAACGCCTAGTCAGAACATCCCCAATCCCTGAGTTTGTTCCGGTTAGTTCAGTGAGCTATTCAAGTTCATCAGATTCAGAGCCCGACTTAGATTCAGTAGAAATGGCAGATGACATAGGGGGTGAGCCCGAATTTTCACAAGCTCAGATAAGGACCATTGCCCAGATTGTGGCCGCTGCTCTTGCCCAAGATAGGGCCCAAAATCAAACTAGTCCCCCTTCTAGCAGCCAACCTGTGGTGGAAGAGAGGCAAACTCTAGATCCTGTGTCGGATAATCAGACTTCCATGGGAAATACTACCCCTGTCGAGAATGATATGCTCAAGCAACTTGCCGAGCTGAAGGAAAGATTTGATAAAATGGCTGCAATGAAGGAAAAAGACCCAGCCACCAACTTTCACATAACCGAGTATGTTTTGCACCCAAGCAGTTCTACCTCATTTAAGACTTTCAAGCATACCATATTTGAAGGAGATAATGATCCTCGTTCTCACCTGTCCGAATTTCTCCGAGTCTCTCAGATGAACCGGTATAACGAGGAAGATGTTTTGCGAGCATTTTCGCAAAAACTGCATAAAGACTATCGGAGGTGGTATGATGGTCTAGATGAGGAGGTTCAGAAGAATCGGATCAAGCTGCAGACCGCTTTCCTTAAGCACTTCAAGACCGACGAGAGTGACGAGTTCGGCTTGCGCGACTTGGAAAGTTTAAGACAGGGGAAGGATGAGAGTTTTTCCGACTACTATAAGAGATGGAGAACTAAGTTGTATAGAGTTCAGACGAGGCCAAAAGACAAAGAGCTGATCAGAATCTTCAGTAGGAGCCTATTGCCCTTCTTTAAAGAAAGGATGTTAACTCAGCCTCTCACTGATTTTGCCTTGGTTCAAAGTGCTGGTTTGAACATTGAAGAGTTATACAAGGAAGAAAAGAAGAAGAATAGAGGGTTTGGCAACTACCGGACTTCTTATGGTGACAGAGGTGCCGGAGGTAGTAATCAGAATCAGTCAGGGAACAGTAATGCCATAGTGGGGGCAGTTAATGAGAGAACCAGAAGAGAGTTCACCGATTTAGGAAGACCCTTGAGCACAGTGCTAAGGTCATGCATAAAAAACGGGGTACTGTCGAAGCTGCCAGTCGACCCGGCTAGACCCGTGCAAGGGAGATATATGGACAGAAATTGTGATTATCATCAGTGCAAAGGGCATTCAACTGATGAATGTTTCAAATTGAGGCACGATATTCAGGATTTGATTGACAGTGGCAAGATTACTAAGCCATCAGACAAGAGCAACCCAAGTACCAAGAATAATCCGCTTCCCCAATATCAATACAACTATCCGTCCCGTAAGTCTCAGTCGGGTGGATCGGTCAATGCGATCGGGAGTGGATTACCAGAAGAAGTGGTATTGGCAGAAGCGGAATGGGAAGAGCGGATGTGTGCCATGTTGAACATATGGGATGACTGTAGTAGCGATGAGGAAGAGAAGGTGCCAGTGAAGATTGAGATCGAGAAAAGCATCACGGTGAAGGTAGGTGATGTGCCGGAAGATGAGGACGAGCAACTACAGCTTGCCATTCAAAAGAGCTTAGCTGACCAAGAGGAGCAGTGGTACTACAGCAGTGAAGAGGAAGTGAATGAGGTAGGTGTTCAGAGCTTGACCCGGAGTGGGCGAGTATATAATCCCGAGAGCAGTATGCAGGCTAAGGGAAAAGAGGTTGCTGTTGATGGAACGAAGAAGAGAATGACAGAGAAAGGCAGAGAGGAGCCGAAAGAAAAGAAGAAAGAGGAAGAGGTAGTGAAAGGACAGAAGAAGGCTGTTGAGGTTGGAGAAAGCAGCCAGAGTAAGGCGCCTAGTGGGGTGACCGCCAGCTCAGTGCTGAGTCAGTTGCAAAGAACAAGAGCTGATATTTCGATATGGGATTTGCTGATCGCATCTAAGGAGCCTAGAGAAGCTTTACTTGAAGCCATGACTTTTGTCAAAGTGCCAGCTCGAATTCAAAGTGTTGATATGATCAATGTGCTACAGCGAAGAATAGGCGAAGTCACTTTCTTTGACTCAAACCTTCCACCAGAAGGAAGAAACCATTGTAAGCCGTTGTACATTCAGATCACCGTTAATGGACGAGATACCCGGAATGTGATGGTGGATAATGGATCAGCACTGTGTGTATGTCCGCTGAAGATGCTTTCTAAGTTTAAAATCGAAGAATCAGAGCTTGAGCCATCAAACATGGTGGTCAAGGCTTATGATAACACTATGCGAAATGCAAAAGGGACTTTTAAAGCAAAGATATCCACGGGAGCTGTGGAAAGCTGGGTAGATGTAGTTGTGCTTGATATTTTAGCCAACTATGCTCTTTTGTTAGGAAGACCATGGCTCCACCCTTTAGGCGCAGTTCCGTCCACTCTGCACAGAAAAGTGAAAATTCTGTGGGTTACAGATGTGGTGACAGTCAACGCGCAAGAGGATCTGAGTGTAGCAACAGTGGAAGGCTTAGAGCTGGCGGTACCGTTATCGGGTTTTCAGGTGGCAGTAATTGATGCATCCACCACCAAGAGCAAAAGTGCAATGAATAGAATGAGTCCTTTCTCAAGGAAGATGATGAAGAAGATGAATTGGCAGTACGGCAAGGGTTTAGGCCGGGAGCTGCAAGGAAGGTTTGAGCCTCTTTCATCGGCATTGGGGCAACAAGACAAGCGCGGATTGGGCTACTCTGAAAATAGAAAGAAAGAAAAATATGAGGTTCGGTCTCCAATCAGAGCATCGAATGTGAATCAGATCTTCTTTGTTCCACAAGCTGAAGGGGAATTTCAGAGTAGGGGGAAGACCTATCCCGGCTTGGAGATATTCATGACCGATTATGAGGAGAAGCTGGTCAAGTCGCCCGAACCTTCCTTGGAACAGCTGGTGGATGGGACTGAATTCATGGTATGTATGACAGAAGCGAGCACTGAATTTGAGTGGTTGAAGAAGATATCCAAGTTTGAAGACTTTCTGGGGATTGGGGATGAAGCTTCAAAGCTGGTGCAAGAGCAGAAGGGCAAGGCACGCATCCTCCAGTCGGTTCTAGCTGCCGAAGACGCCGAAGAGGTGGAGAGGAAGGCATTGAAGCCGGCAGAAGAGAAGATAGAAGCTACCTCGGGGGGAAGAAGAAGAAGGTGCAGATGCCGATGAAGTGATCCAGGCAATAAAAGACACATGTAATGAATGTATTGAACAAGCAGTTAATCCTATATTTTGTTTTTCTGATCCTTGTTTTGAGAACACTATGGATGGTTTTCCTCTTTTATTTCAATCAATGGAAGTGAACTTTGACTACTTGTTTTCTTGTTTTCCTGATTGTCATGTTCATGGCATTGATTACATCACACGCATATTTGACATAAATGCATTGCATCATTTTGCATTTAATTTAAGCACCATTGAAGATCCTAAAATAATCGAAATCGGATCAGACTTTAAACCTGATCTTAGACAGGATCTCCAAGAATGCATTAAAAGAAATTCAGAGGTGTTTGCCTGGAGCTATGTGGACATGCCAGGGATCGACAGATCAATAGCAGAGCACTTCATTCCTACTGATCCGAGTGTTAAGCCAGTAAAGCAGAAAAGGAGAAGGGTCAGACCAGAATGGCAAGACAAGATCAAAGCTGAAGTCCAGAAGCAGTTGGATGCAGGATTCTTAGAAGTAGTTCACTATCCGGAATGGTTGGCGAATATAGTCTCGGTACTGAAGAAAGATGGGAGGATAAGGGTCTGTGTTGATTACAGGGACTTGAATAAAGCCTCACCTAAAGATGACTTTCCACTTCCGCACATAGATGTTTTGATCGATAGCGCTGCCGGAATGGGATGTTATTCTATTATGGACGGGTTCTCCGGATACAATCAAATACTGATGGCTTTAGTGGACAAGCACAAGACGACCTTCACCACGGATTTTGGAACATTTTGCTATAAGGTAATGCCATTTGGATTGAAGAACGCCGGGGCAACATACCAGAGAATGGCTACCACATTGTTTCATGATATGATCCATAAAGGGTTAGAAGTATATGTGGATGACATGGTGATCATGACAAAAACACAGGAAGAACACGCAGATATGTTGGAAAAGTTCTTCGCACGGGTCAAGCAGTACAACTTGAGACTCAATCCCAAGAAGTGCGTATTCGGAGTAACGAAGGGGAAGTTGTTAGGTTTCGTTGTAGGACCTAACGGGATTGAGGTTGACCCCGACAAAATAAAAGCCATTCAGGACATGGAACCGCCAAGAACGGAACGTCAGGTGAGAAGCTTCCTGGGTAAGATCCAGTACATTAGCAGGTTTATTTCGAGGTTATCCATCACCTGTGCCCCAATTTTCAATCTACTGAAGAAGAATCAACTAGTCAAGTGGAACGAGGACTGCCAGAAGGCCTTTGACCACATAAAGAAATACTTGATGAATCCACCGGTGCTCAGTTCACCAAGACCAGGAGAACCTCTAATCTTGTATCTCTCTGTAGAAGATGCAGGAGTTGGAGCAATGTTGGTACAGCCGGACGCCGCTGGAGTAGAAAAGGCCATTTATTACATTAGCAAGAAACTACTGCCTACAGAGGAGAAGTACAACTTGGTGGAGAAAACATGCATGGCAGTAGTATGGTCGATAAAGAAGTTATGACCTTACTTTGATTCCTTCAAGGTCACTTTTGTCTCCAAAATTGATCCTCTGAAGTATTTGCAGAAAACGCCTACTCTAGAGGGACGGTTGTCTAAGTGGTTAATTCAGATGTCTAGCGTGGATGCAGAATTTCTAACGAAGAAAACGGTCAAAGGTCGGGCTGTAGCAGAATTCCTGGCAGAAAATCCAATTGCAAGTGATGAACCTTGGGAATTGGAGTTTTCGGATGAGTACCTACTATGTATCAAAACAGGAGCTTAGAGATTGTATTTTGATGGATCAGCCAACAGAAATGGAGCCGGAGCTGGTATCGTAATTGAAGCACCTAATGGCGAGGTTACCACGATGTGCAAGAGGTTGTTGTTCCCGGTCACTAATAACATGGCGGAATATGAAGCATGCATCATGGGGATGGAAGCTCTCCTTGCATCCGGTGCTAAGGAGGTCGAAGTAATAAGAGA